>NC_054412.1:1028332-1135832 GCF_017976425.1 Toxotes jaculatrix
AGAACCAACACAGCAAAGTAACAGTGATGAATTCTAAGTAAAAGTCCTGAAAATATGTTTCACTAAAAACATGTGTAGTATTGTTATTATTGTTATTTATTATATATTATTATTATTATTATTATTATTATTATTATTATTAGAGAAATTAACTCAAAGTATCAAAAGGTAAAGTTCTCAGTCAGTCTGAAGGTATAAGTAACATCATGAGGTTTATTTTCATTTGAACTATTTTAAATTGTTTTGCGTAGTTTAAGTTAAATTCATCAGATTTTTTATGTTTTGTTGGTAAAACCTTAATTTGAAAAGTTTCTACACCTGTTAAATAAACTGCAGTAAAAGGTGAAATAAAGTGGAAAGCAGAATAAAATGGAAACACAGGAGCTTTGAGTCGTACTAACTGTGTGGGACTGATCAGATCTGCATCAGCTTCAGTTCGGTTTTTCTGCTCTTGGTTTAAAAATCCATCAAAGAAAAACAGGAAAACGTCTCGTTCATTGTTGTAAAATGTCACGTGATTAGACACGTCTGCAGTTCACTTCTCTCTGTGGATACGATGGAATAAAAAAACACTTTAAAAGAGAATAAAATGCTCCAGATATTTAACATTTTTGGTTTTTTTCCTACAACATCCTGAGGAAGTTTTTCCAAATGACTCTGAAACACCACAGATCCACACATGTAAAGTCCTGGATACACTCTTTCATTTTAACCCTGTGAGGACAAACTCAGCTGAACTGAACACTGTCCATCCGTCCGTCTGTCCGTCTGTCCGTCTGTCCATCCGTCCGTCCATCCCTCCGTCCGTCCTGCTGACAGCCACACATTTCCTTCCTCTGCAGCTTTGAGTTCTCTGGGTTAATGGCTCTGATAAATAAATGCTTTCCATTTGTTGGTCACATTCAAGCTTTGTGGTGTTTTAATGTTCACTGAATTGTTTTCCCAGACACATGAAGGCGTCCTTTATAAGGTGTGGTTCACCCACGACGACCACTCAAGTGATGGCGAGGAAAAAACGCAGAGGGGTAAAGTTCTGATTTAGATGAATGACGGCGTGTTGAAGGACTTTCAGTTCAGAGACGGTTTGAGTCTTTCATCGTTTTCCTTCATTCATCAGATCATTGAGAAGAGACGCAGAGACAGAATCAACAGCAGTCTGTCAGAGTTACGGAGACTCGTCCCCACAGCGTTTGAGAAGCAGGTGAGACGCTTTTAAAATCAGTGGTTATCAAACACGACATGAACGTTGCTCCTGCATCATTTAGTCTTCCCCTCATGCTCATTAGCACACCTGCAGTCACCTGTCTGATCGGGTGTTCCAGTCACCTGTGCCACAGGACCTCTGCAGCTGCAGGTTTTCATGATCAGGGGCTGACATCAGAAACCAGTGTCCTGCTCTAACGGTCGCTCTGTTTTTCTCAGGGTTCAGCTAAACTGGAGAAGGCAGAAATCCTCCAGATGACCGTGGACCACCTGAAGATGCTGCAGGCCACAGGAGGGAAAGGTAAACAGAAGAAGAAGAACACACCACCCAAAGACTAAGACATCTCTTATACTGTGCACACGTGTCCTACAGAGAGGACAACATCCAGTGCAGCTACATGTCCTCTGAGCAGAACAGTTTTAACCAGCAGAGACTCACCAGGCTGACGTCTCTCTCCTCACCTCACCTGACCAGGTGATGGTTGGAATCCACTCAGCAGGGTTTCTGTTGGTGCTGTAAGAAATCAGCTGAAAACATGAGTGTGGACGGAGGTCCAAGGTGTATGAGACATTTCTCTTCAGAGTCTGGACACATCAGGACATCTGTCCTACAGACAGAGGACGTCACAGGCTCCTCTGATGTTTGTGTAAACAAACTGTTTAAGATGAATAAACATAAAAACAGAGATGACGTCAGTAATAAAAGTTATTTCCATATTTTCTCTCGTGTCTGTTTGTAAACTTGATTTTGAAAAGTTCTTTATAAATAACGTTTATCTTTGTATTTTCGTCATGCTGTCGTCATGGAAACGACGTCCCTCTCTCTGTCTGCAGGTTACTTTGACGCCCACGCTCTGGCCCTGGACTTTCTGTCTCTGGGCTTCAGGGAGTGTGTGACGGAGGTTTCCCGCTACCTGAGCGCCGTGGAGGGCCTGGAATCCGGCGACCCCCTGCGCTCCCGCCTCCTGGCCCACCTCACCTCCTGCGCCTCCCAACGGGACGCCGCCGCCCTGACAGCCGCCTCCCACTCTCCGCATCACCACCACCAGCAGCCTCACCCTTTACCTCACCCCTTCCACCCTCATCACTGGGCTGCTGCAGCCGCCGCGGTGGCGACTGCGGCCGCGTTTCGCCATCTACCAGCCGCCGCCTCACCGTACGGACTGAGCGGCCTGTCAGTTTCTGCAGAGGCCGGAGGAGGCGGTGCCCCCCAGAGGCTGGCGGAGCTGTCACAGCGCAGCGTGGCCTCCTCCTATCCCTCCCACGCAGACTCCACCACCTCCTCCTCCTCTCCTTGCTCCTCCTCCTCCTCTTCTTCGTCTCTTGTGCTCACCTGCGCCCCCGCCCCTCTCTCCGCCTCCCTCCTCTCCCTGTCGGCTTCGTTTCCCATCGCCCTCCACGGAGGTTTCCCCGTCCTCCCCCCCTCCTCCTTCACCTCCACCGCCACCACCAGTCCTCCCATCACCTCCTCCTCCTCCTCCCAGACTCCCCACAGTAGCAGCAGTAAACCATACAGACCGTGGGGAACCGAGGTGGGAGCGTTCTGACTGACCTGGCTGCTGACTAACATCTGACCAACTCACAGTTTAACTGACTGGTTTTGACTGTGGACCCGGCTCACCTGCCCAGTTAACCTGTTAACCAGTTAACCTGTTAACCTGTTAACAGTTTTCACCTGCTGATTTTAAAAAGTGACCGTTTGTCCAGAAGCTTCAGAGAAAAGAAATGTGAGGTTTATTCTGTCGTCTTTCTTCTTTTTATTCAGATTAACTGAACTTTTTTTTTTAAACATGTTCCGCTGAAATCAGCTGTTTACTTGGATTCACTCCACCTGGACAAAGTCAGAACTCACTCTTGTTAAACATTTGCTGCTCCTGCGTTTATCTGATCCCTCTGATCCCTCTGAGCTCCACTGGATCTGAAACTATTAAAACACATCAGCGATCACACTGTTACACTGGGTCACATGTTCCTCTATCACCATCAACACACACTGTAGTTCACTCTGACTCAGCCACACACACACACACACACACACACACACACACACACACACACACACACACACACATAGGCCTGCTGCCACAAACACTCACTACAGCACCAAATGCGGATTAATCCGCCCCTGAAAATAGTAACAGTGATTCTAACATAAGTCTTTAGACTGTGATGTTTCTGTTACCTGTGGGTTTATAAACTGTCTGTGTGTCCCTGTGTGCTTTGAATAAAGTGAGTAACTTTAAGGAGCATGTTGACTCAGAAAAAAAAAACAATTTCCATGGCAACTGGCCAAACTGTCAGATCTGTCCATCTGTCCAGGAAGTTCATGTTCTATGATAGAAAGCACCAGAACAGCTAAATGGATCTTATAGTGAGACTGTTTCCTACTCAGATCCTTCAATGTAAAGCATCTATGAGCGACGCACGCACACGCACACACAGGCACACACGCACGCACGCGCACGCGCACGCACGCACACACACACACACACACACACACACATATTAATCCGCTCCCTCTCGCTCTTTGCCTTCATCTCTCAGTTGATTTACACCCTGAAATCACTGTTGCAGCCGTTAAATCCTCCCAGAGAAGAAAGCGGCATCACCTCGGCTGAGTGCGGGATTAAAGGCTGACAGGTCTGGGAACGGGTCTGGGAACAGCTCCGCGGGCCGTAAATCCGCCCCGGTCACCCGACACGGTTCTCACGCCGGAGGCCGCTTTGAAGTGACCGGCGGTGAATACGGTGAAATGAGGCGGACAGGAGTTTAGAGACAGACAGAGACAGAGAGAGAGACAGAGGGACGCGGAGGACAGAAACGGGACGAAGAGACGCTGGAGACAGAGGTCTGTGCTGAACCTGTTTACACACTGAAGAATTAAAAACCACCAGCTTCATCAGATTCTCTGTCTCTGTGACTTTAGTTAAGTTTTTCATAGAAACAAAACCTCTGAAGAGAAAAGAAATGAAACCAGGTCCCTGTTTAATTCTGTTATCGCTGCTGCTGCTCACTGACAACAGTCAGAGTTTATTTTAATCTTTGTAGCAGCCATTCATGGATTTTACTGTTAGGATCCAAGAAATCATCACATCTAACAGTTTATTCTGACAGGAAATGATGGAAAGTCCTGACTGTTGATTAAATTTATAAGAAAAGACAAACATATGGTCATTTTATTTATTTATTACACTGACTTCTCTGAGAATGATTCATGTCTGGAACTGGGATGCAGCGTTTCTCTTTTCTCTGCAGAGCAAATGAAGAGTTAACACCGTGAGATTTATCTCTTCACCTTGGGCTGATGATATCTGATGATACAACACTGAGACAGACGCTCAACACATCCAAAGAAGAGACAACAAATTTCTTACTTTCTTTTTTGATTTAGTTATTTAGAAAAGAAGTAAACAGATCTTCACTTAGCAACACAACAAGATCACAAAACAATGGGAGCAGGACTGAAACCAGAATCAACGAGGATGTTTGACATGTAAAAAAAAGTCTGTCTTATCCAACCATGATGCCCTGAGTGTTTCCAGGTGTGTCTCTTCTCTAAGGTGACATTAATGACACCATGTTGTTTGGGCTTAAAATCTCAATCCAGTAGCCGTCAGGGTCCTGAATGAAGGCCAGACCCCTCATCTTCCCTGTGAGAAGGAGAGCGTGTGGTAGTAAACACTCAGGAGAACACGGCAGTCACTAACCTTCATCCCCGCAGACTAAACCACACCGGACCCTGACCTTAGAACCAGGTCCCACCCCTGTAACACAGTGTTCACACAGTCGCACTGTGTGAACACTGTGTTACCAACTCTGACCCACAACCTGCTGCTGCCCAGTAAACTCTGAGCTCCATCTCCTGGTGGAAACTTAAAGCAGCCGAAGTCAAACTGCTGCTGTAAAAACACTGATGGAAATAAACATGAACCATGAGTCTGAGCTTTAACTACGAACATGAGTGTTTTAACCTGAGCGTCCACAGACACGTGCCAGCGTATGTGACCCGACACGAGTCGATGAATCTGTGACGTGTCAGAGCTACAGTGTGAACCTGACACCTGGCTCCAGCTCACCTGAGTCTTCTTTCTTGATGAATGGCACTCCATGCTCCTCAAACAATTTGCAGGCAGCGTAAACATCAGGAACAGCGATGCCAACATGACCTGCAACAAGACAACAGGTTACACCCAAAGCACGCACGCACGCACACACACACACACGCACACACACACACGCACACACACACAGACACACACACACGCACACACACTCACAGACACACACACACACGCACACACACACATATACACTCACATCATCAGAGAAAAGTAAGACAGTGAAACAAAAATGACATTAACTTCGTGGGACTCACCAAATCCTCGCGGGTCGCTGTTCCCGTTGTGATACGACAGATTATCATCTAACTCTGAGCCCCAGTTACTGACAGACAGAGAAATTCTATTCATCAAAACACTGACACACTGTCGTGTGGTGTATGACAGACATTGGATTGGGAGGTTATCTGGTCTTGTCCGGTGGTCATCATACGTACTGTGTGAGCTCTATGGTGGCTCGGCGAGAGAACGTCCACGCCGTCCTCTCTTTGATGTCAGCTGGGATGTCCAGCTTGTCCTCGTAACCCAGGAAATAGAGGGTGAAACGCATCGAGGGGAAGTCGATTTTCTGCAGCAACCTGGACACCACAGAGGAGCCGAGGACAACGGGTCAGGACGAAAGCTTTGAAACAGAGAGACCACAGGAAGGACTAACATGTCTGACTTCCCTCTCGTATCAGGACATGCAGATGGTTTTAAAATATCTGTCTGAGATTTGTCCCCAAACAGTCCCATTGGCCCACCATGGGTGGAAAGCAGGTCCTCTGTTCACAGCGAGGTCTGTGGCTCATCCACAGTGACAGGGTTAGGACACAGTTTCTGGAAAGACAAGTTGCTGCTGAGCTTCTTTAAATGTCAGCCTGAGTGCAATTTCCAGGACCGTCTTTGTACTGTGGTGGAGACAGAAATCTCAGGGACAGAAAACTCAAAACTTGGACAAATGAAACCAAAAGCATCTGCATGGTCTGATAACATCAGAGCGAGGAGAGAAAACAGGGCGATGCTGAGGCGAACGGAGCCTTTAACCTTTGATGGTTTGAAGTGTTTGGACTCAGGACTCACGTCATGCCCAGGATTCGAGTGTAGAAGTCCAGAGATCGTTCCGGATCTTTGACCCTCAGCATCGTCTGCTGCATCATGTAGTCCTGCAGAGACCAAAGTTAGAAAACAGAAGCAATCCATTTTTTTTCTGATGAAAGTTCTGATAATAAACTTAATGATTATCTTTATTCTCATTAATCTATGTTGGAATGAGAGTAAATCCCTTTTATCCTTGATAAATATTCAGTAACACGTCACAGGACAGTTTAAAAAAAGATCGACACTGTAATTTTTTCCTGTGTGTTCTCACTGTAACCTGTGGTGCCTGAGAACAGATCAGTGTGTTTGTCCACAGTAACCTGAGCACTGTTCCTGGAAAGACTTGGCACATGAAAGTGAAACTACCTGCACAGGCAGATTTCACCAGAAAGAACCAAAGTGAGCCTTTAAATCAGCGTCATTAAAGCTGTGGCTCCTCACTGTTCTGATCTGTGTAGAAATCCTGCTGTGTTTAATGTCAGACTTGAACGTGGAGGCGTCTGCAGCTCCACATTCATCCTGTGCTGAATGTTAAAGTGTGTGAAGAGTCAGAGCCAACAGGTCTGACTGCATTACAGCCTCAGCACACAGCCTGTCCGTACCCACATCTGACTACACACTACACACATCTGATCACACACTCCAGCTGCAGTGAAAACAAAGTGCTCTGATAAAGAAGCGGACACTCACCTTGGTGATGGGGTCTCCTTCTTTGCAGGCGGCAGATGCAGCTTCATCTGACAGACCTCCACCCTCCATGGCTCACAGATCAGTCTGAATGAACACACAGGTTCCTCCACACATTCTCCTAGTCTGTGCTGCCTTCAAGTGCCTCTCGTACGATCGTGTGTCTCAGATGTTACATGGATCCATCATCAGAACGGAAAAGACTGTTGTCCTCATCTGTCCACGGAGACAGTTCAGGTCCCACCTTCATCCTGTCTGACTGAACTGCAACTTATTCTAAATTTGTCTTAAAGATGAAGCAGCCTTTTTTATTTTAACTCCATATTTGGCACCAAGAGCCCTCAGGTCAAGGGTCATGGAGGGTTTTTATAACTTAGTGCTCCAATAATTTAATGATGTTTGTTTTTCATTTTACTTTTCACATCCCAGAATATCCCACTGTTGATGTGTCAACACATCAGCGGCATTAACTGTGAGGTTAAATGAACGCTGAAAAATCAGACTTTCCCAGTTTAGATTTTTCTGACAGTCCATGAACGCAGCATGGTTTTTTTGGTCAGCCCGGTGTTTCTGCTCAGGGAGGGGCCACGGTGCTGCCGCTGCATTCAGGTGCTGCCGCTGTGAGAGAAACGGCCACAGCACAGAGAAGTGCAGCAGCAGTGAGCGTGACAGGAAACTCCTCCCACTGAGCTGCTACCTGCATCACTCACACATTTCACGTGCTCCACAGAGCGCGGAGGAACGAAACGAGCGGCACAATATCGAAATAATTCCTCTTTTAAATACAAAGTCAGAACATGACGTGAAATAAATCCATTAAAAGTCAAAGGGACGCTGGCGGCAGCAACAATAAAGATAAGGATGATTTAAACGTGAAAATCTTTTGCTGGGGGGTGGGGGCGTCGGGGGGTGGGGGCGTTACCTGGGTAACCTGGACAATGTTCAGGCACAGAAATGCAGGACAAGCTGCAGCTGCAGGTCTGAACAGGTAACAGGTGAGGGAGGATGAGTGGGTGACTTTAACACACCCTGACTCTGGATCAGTCTCTAGGCCAACTAATCTCCCTCACGCCCTCAGAGCAGCCACAGTAAAAACACACACATTAAGTGTGTGTGTAAGACGACAAACACACTGTGTTTGCATCAGGAGATATCTGAGGTGTGTGCATCTGATGTAGTAACATTGGAGAAATAATGGACCTACGATGTATACTGGGAGTCAGCAGGGGCCCCTCAAAGCCTGATGCCGATTGTTGGTGTTTGAGAATCAAAAACATCAGATTTTACACAATGAATCTGATAAATTAAGAAACTTAAACTCACCAGTTACGTAAACACCAGTAAGATGAAGCAGATGGTGATGGACTTCTGGACAGCAGGAGGTAAGCTAAGCTGACATCCACCTCTCACCCCCTGCAGCAGACTGTGGAGGCGCTGTCAGACTGTACAGCTCAGCTGTTCAGTTGTACTCTGGTCTGGTCCTTTTATGGCGGGACTGTGCAATATGTTTCTCACAGCATCTTATTCATCACTCCTCCATCACCGTGTAAATGTGTATGTAGACAGTTTTTTGGCTGCATGCACACTTGTTTTCTGCACGTCCTGTTTTCCTGTGAGCCGCCGAACAAATACATTTCCTGTATCTATCTATCTTAAAGGCCAACAGGTATATGATGAGCAGTCTATCCACAACAAGCTCCTACAGGCCAAATTAACTCAGTTCACAGAAAACAAGAACAACAAAAAACTCTTTTCTGATAAACAGCTGATTATTATTTTACAGAGCAAAATAAGAAATAAGATAATCTACTGAACTTCAACACAAAGTTTATTCTTTTGAGAAAAAGTTATCCCTCCCAGAAGTCTCTCTGTTTGGAAGCAGATAACATGAAATTGTAAAGATCAACTAAATAATAATTACATTTTTTATATGTACAAATTCAGTTCAGACTAAATCTGCTCAAATCTTCCTCCAGTGACGTTTCACCAAACCTTTAAAATTCAGCTGATCTCTGTGCATCAGTTTGATCCGGTTTAAAAAAGGAGGATAAGACGTAGTTTTAAGGGTTTCTTTCTTGGTTTGTAGAAAATAAAAGGATAAACTAAGGAAAAAAAACAAAAAAGAAAATATGGAAAAAGAACAGAGGAGGTAGAAGAAGAGCGAGGAGTGAAGCGGTTCAGGGTAAACGAGTCTGCCGGTGTCAGCCGCCATCATCGCCGAGCTGCCTTGCGGCTCTCCAGCAGCAGAACCACCAGGCGGCTCTTGAGCGTGGACAGTTTGCTGCCGTAGTTCTGCTGCAGGACGGATGTCAGTTTGCCGCGGAGGCTCCTCAGGCTCGGCAGGGAGACGCAGTCCGGCACGTTCAGCAGAGTGTGGAAGAACTCCAGCCACAGGTCGCTGTGCGGGTTTCTGTGGGACAGAGAGGGAAGACGTTTGTCAGGTCCCTTCGTTCCTACTGAAGACAGAAATCCTCAACATCACCATCATCGGTGCATCGCCGGTGCTCCGCTGGGCCCACGGGGCAGCAGGACGCTGTGTGTGGGAGGAGTTACCTTCTAAATACTGCGTTTGTCTTCCAGACTCCACCTTCATTCATGACCTGCATGTACGTCCCAAACAGCATACAGTACACTGTCCCTGCTATTCCAAAGTAGTCTGTCTACAAACACACGAGGAGGAAACACAGTAAGATAAAATGAATATTTTCGACAACAGCCTCATTTTTACCTGATGTCTAATTTTTTTTATTAAAGTATAAATTTTTTTTTAAAGCAAAGTTCTATCTAAATAAAATAAACTTATTATTATATATCTGTGTCATATGATAACAAAAACAACGCGTCCTGTTTGTCTTTACCTGATAGCTCCACGGTTTCCCACTGAGCATCTCTGTACACTGGAAGCCTGACGTCAAACACCTGGTGGTGAAAGCAGTGCCTTCTGGGAAAAGTTCCATGTCGATGCTCTGTCCCAGGTCGATGAGGACGAGGCCGTGGTCCACGTTCTCAGAGTCAAAGCACTTGTTATCCAAGAACCTGAAACACAACAGCAACGATCAGGATGTGTCAGAGGTGGAGTTTCACAACCATACGTCACCTGTGGAAAGGTGATAAACGTGGTTCACTGACTGTTACCTCTCTCCCAGTAGGAAGTTGTCGGGTTTGATGTCTGCGTGGACGATGTGGACGCTGTGCAGCTGCTCCACCATGTGCAGGATACAGATGGTGAAGTACATGACCAGAGGCTGAGGCATCACCTTATCGCTCAGGGCTTTATACATGTTCACTGCATTCTGAGAGCACAGTCACAGTTTCAGGACACGGAGGATCAGAGACACGCATCAGACAATGTTTATGTTCATGTCACATCATCAGGTACCAGCAGAGTGCCGTAGCTGTGGAGCTCCCCGAGCAGAACGCTTCCGTTGTGGAAGAGATGAGCTGAGCGGACGCTGCTGTAAAGATGACGGACGTCGGGCTGCAGCCGAGCGTCCAGCTGAGTGTTGATGTAAAACTCCCAGGGATTGGCTGGTTTCTGAACCTGCATTCATGTTAATCACAGAGGAAGAAACGGTCAGACTCATCACGCCTCCTTTACTGGCTGCTTTCAAATGTTTGTGAAGGAGACGCCGTGTGACCGAACCACAGATCTGAGTCACGGGTGGGGCTGGGTCTTTACCCACGCCCACCACCACCTTACCTTTAACACCATCTTCTCTGAGGTCATGGGGTCAGTAGCCTGGTAGACTGTTGCAAAAGCACCTTCACCGAGGATGCAGTCGACTCGCAGGGAGGCCTTTCCTGTGGGAGGCCAAACATTTTCAGTTTAACACGTGACATCGTGGAAACTTTAATTCACTGCAGCTTAATGTGCAACGACTTTAAAAAGCTCTGAATGAATCCGATCAGAAACTACGACCATGTGAGCATCAACCCCTTCATTTACACTCTCCGGAAAAAAAAGTCCACAACAATAATTATGTTAATCAATCAAAGTGATGACGGCAGCTCGTCCTTACCCATGCTGATAGTCATCTTCGGGGTGATGTTGGGTACGTTGCACTGCCAGGTGATGCAGCAGGGGTGAGAGGTCAGAGGCGGGGTGAGTGATGACAGCAGGTCAGAGATCAGTTTATTATCCCAGGGATCTGACACCAGCCGGACGGCTCCTGTCCTGGCTGTCCTCGGTGTTGCTGTGTTCATGGACACGTCAGCACCTGTCATCAGCCTTCTGTCCGGACTCATGGGTTCATCCACAGTGCAGAACTGTGGCGGCTGCCCCGGGCTCATGGGCACGACGGAACACAGCTGGGGCTGCTCTGGACTCATAGGAACGTCCTGGGTCTCACTGGGGACTGTCTTGGGTCGAAGGGGACTGAGGAAGGCGTCTAGATCTGGCTGGTCTATGACCACAGGGCTTCTGATGGCCAGCCAGTCCGATCTGAGAGCACACTGTGGACTCATGGCAACATCACCGGCTGGTTGCTGAGCTTGGTCTGGACTGGTGGGTCTGTCTGCATCTTCCATGATTTTAAAAGGTTCGCTTTTGGGTCTGACTGTGCTCTCAGGCTGCCGTGAGATCAGAGGGGCTTGTTTGGGCGGCTGCTCCGGGCTCGTGTACACCTCCCACCCGGGTCCTGTGGTCCTGGCTATGGAGGAGTCGGTGGGACAGAGCGTCTGGTCTCTGAAGGAGAGCACAGCGGGAGGAGGAGGCTGCACCATGGTGATGGAGGAGGAGGTCAGGCAGTGCTGGCCGGTGGCAAGTCCTTCACCGACGATGGTGCCGTGTCTTGCTGAGGAAGGAACCAGCTGACTGACGGCTGTTTCAGAGAGCTTCTCATCAGACGGACTCTGCTCCATGATGGGGCTGAGAGAGGGAAGAGGGGAAACACATGTCACAGACGGCTGAGCGGGGTGAGCTGGGCGGGGTGAGCTGAGCGGGGTGAGCTGAGCGGGGTGAGCTGAGCGGGGTGAGCTGGGTGGGGTGAGCTGAGCGGGGTGAGCTGGGCGGGGGTGAGCTGGGCGGGGTGAGCTGAGCGGGGTGAGCTGAGCGGGGTGAGCTGGGCGGGGTGAGCTGAGCGGGGTGAGCTGAGCGGGGTGAGCTGGGCGGGGTGAGCTGGGCGGGGGTGAGCTGAGCGGGGTGAGCTGGGCGGGGTCAGCGATATGTTTTAAAGCAATGACCATATAACAGACAGCACAATCAATTCAAGACCTGCTAAGACTTTAAGGACCGCTGACGACCGTTTACCTGAGTTTTTTGGGCTGACGTCTGATAAAATCCTCGTCGTCAGCATCACCGACACCACCGTTGTTCTCTGGACGGAGGAAAAAATAAATGACTTTTGAATAAATCATGTTCGTGAGACAGAATAAGACCGTGTGAAGCAGGAAGCCTGAAAATCTGCCACCTATCTGAGCGGTACACTGGATTAGCTATCACTGAACTGAGATAAAAGCTGGGGGTTCTTAGGTCCAGGTACCTTGGTCCTGGTAAAAGTTGCTGTTGAAAGGCGTTTTGTGTGTGAATGGAGTGGAGACAAACTGGGCCAGCATGGCGAAGTCCGTGGTGCTGTTGGGACACGCAGCCAGAGAGTTGAGGGAGTTGTAGCGAGCTCCCCACATGGTGCTTTCATCGGGCATCAGATCCGGAGGAGTCTCCTGATCAGCAAACACAGGCGGGCATCAAAAACACAGCCGACACACAAAACAACAACCTCAACAAAACAAAACAAAACAAAACAAAACAAAACATGGACCTCTTATTGTGCGTCACATTAAAAACGGTTCTGACCCCTAACGTCTGCACTCACATTGGATTTGTCTGGCTTAGACACTGCGATTTCAGCCAGGGCTTTGATTGGTCGAGGCTTCTCAGCCGCAGAGGGAGCAGCAGCACTGAACAGAACAAGGATGAAATAACAGGAATATTATTCATATACATGTTCATTCTATTCTATTTGTTTCATCTCACTAAATGTGTGTATATTACTACATTGGATATCTTGGGTTACTGAGCGGATGCTACATGAAATCTTCAGTTTAACGACACATTTAGCTGGAGTCCATATCTACCTGCCGTTTTCTTTGTCGGTGTCGTCCTGGAAAATGGTGAACGGGGTCGTCGTGGGAGGGTTAGTGAACGACGAGGCGCCTCCTTCAAATCATTGAAAGACAAAGAAATTACGTCAACTGGCAGAAACGACGTCACACTCTCATGTATAGAAAAACTCAGGCTTCACTTCCGTGTGCAGGTTATTTCATTTTATCTCAAAAACGTCCAATGTGTGAATTAAACTTTTGGGAACAGTTAAACTGTGAGTCACAGCGTTCACTTTAAACACTGGTGACCACTGTGGGCAGGTCACCACATTCAGTTGGATTTAATCATGTTACCTTGACTCCTCACACACTGACGTGTTCCCATATTTACAGCATATTTACCATTTCTTGGGTATCCAGGATCAAAGCCCTTCTCAGCAGCGTGGAGCACTGACGTGTTGGTGAACGGATCTTCTAACAGAGTCGGAGCCTGGAACATGTCCATGATAACATCTGGACCACGCAAAACCACAGTCAACGTTATTCACTGTCATTCAAAATTTAAAGTGCAACAGAATTCGGTGTTACCACCAAAAGCTGGACAGGTGAGGCACAGCAGACTTTGATGAACAGCAGGATACACTGAGACCTCAATGTCACTGTGAGCACAGCTGCTGCTTTCACTCATAACACAGCTGACAAAATTAACAGAGAGCCGGAGGGAGACAGTAAGTGCCATAATGATCAATCAAGGACCGTAAACCTCTGTTCACCAAAAGCAAAGAGGCCGCTGTGCTTACCCAGTGCTTCCCGCGTGTTGACAGTGGGTGATGGCAGCACCCTTGATGGTGTGGCCTGAACAAAGCCCAGTGAATTGTTAGGAGTGATGTGAGACAGGTTACCTGTGCCCCCCTGTGACACTGAGAGAGACACAAACACAAGGTTTGAAAACATTCACAAGAAGCTACAATTAGAGGACTTACAACTGGTTTGCTTACCATTGAGTTTCTCCTCGGGCTCGTGCAACTGACTGACATCCCTGAGGAAAAAAAGCAATGAAAAAATCTCCTGTTTGTTCATGGGTACTCCGCTCATAACCCGCTCATTATTAACAACTGATTTCAGTAACAGTACTACTAAAATTTGCACAAGCATAGAAACATGTTGTGTTTTTACATTTGAAATCATCTGGACACATTTAGAAGCTACTCACTGATGCGTGGTGCTGTGCTCCTGGGGTCGACCGCTCTCGCTGCCGGGCTGAACTGGAGTGTCCTGGCAGAGAACATCAGAGTTCACAGCAGGACCACAGGCGGGTCTGTGGAGCGACAGGTTCATCTGCTCGAAGCTGACCGGCTGCTGAACCATCGAGGTCTGGATGAGAGACGCTGGGTCTGTGGACACTGATTTTGGGAAATGAACGCTCCTGTCTGCCAGGATAGAGGGAGGACGAGATACCTCGGAGCTCAGAGGGTTTGGCCTGGATTGGTTCTGCTGCTGAGGAGCCTCCGTGATGGCGGTGGCCTCTTGCATGAAGGTCGGCTCAGTGTGTAATCTTAAGCCAAGAGAGCGTCTGCTGCTCAGGCGGTTTGAGGGCCGAGGGTGCCCAAAGGGCTGCTGGGTAGGGTTAACGTTCAAACTGGTGGCTGTTTCTACAAGAGACAGCTGTAACAAAGAAAAGGACAGTTGGGATTTTATTTAAGTTCTGCTGTTTTCACCCTGTGAAACAACTGAAACTGAGTCAACAAGACACTTCATTTTTTTATTGTTACTTGTCAAACACTTAAAATCGTTGAACAAGGTGTATCCTGTCCCTGTATATCTTGTTAACATGTAAAATGTATTGCGGTTTATTTAAAAAAACCAATAAAACACTTGAATTCGCAGACTCACCATCTGTGGTGAAGGTTGCTCGGCTGAACCACCACAGGCCTCCAGGTTGTGGTTAACTTTCTCCAGCATAGATTTGATCATCAGGATGCCTTCCTCCTGCGTCCTCAACAACTTCTCCACTTTAAGCAAAAATAAAGCAGATGTTATAAACACATCATTGGAGTCTTATTTTTCTCACGATTAGTTTTTAAGCCTTACTTATCTCACAGCAGATAATGTTATTTTGACTTACTGTTTTCTCTGTGCTCCTTTTCCTGTCTCTCCCGGAGCTTACGGAAGTATGTCTCCGCTCTCACCTCCTCAAAGCATAATTCAGATCCTTCACAGACGAGTTCATCCTTCATGTATTCTGGCACAGTCTGAGCACTGGAGCCTTGACTAGAAGAAATAGCCCCTGAAGTCTCAGAGCGGGAAACTCTGTGGAGAAGACGATAGGTTTTTATCTGGAAATGTTAATCGAATACAAGAGAACAGTGAAGGTATAATACATATATTTAAAAAAAGGAATTAACATACATAATAATATCATATTACTGATTAATTCTCTGTTAATCAATTAACTGATGCAGCTCTAGTTAATACAAACCTGCATGCTCATAGACATGGGGGTACCAGTGTGATTATTATGAACAGACCCTCCTTTGTTATTTATTTATTGTGTTTCTGTCTTTTAACAACTCCCTGTCATCTTTTGGTAAGTGCGACATCTAGTGTCCGCTCTTGTTTATGGCACCTCTCTAATGCTGTAATCTAGGAGCAGAAGCACCAACAGTTCTGAACGTTCTGATGTTCGTTCTTAATTGTCAGAAAGGATCCAGTGTGTTATTCTCAGATCAGATTGTATCACACGTACAAGCAAAATTTCACTCTTTATAACGTCACCTCCTGCCAAACTGGCAGATGCATAAACCCACCTCACAGGAAACAATGGTTTTCACTTACATCATGGTTGTTTTACTGGCAGGTGGTTTGGACAGACAATCCACAGAGGCCTGTATCACAGGATAAGAAATATTAGTGGGATGGAAAAGCCAACGTGAAGTTGCTAAACAATTACTGTGGAAATTCACAGACACACTCACCTTGCTCTGAGCGACTGGCTCTCTGTGGGATGACATCTGATTGGTTAACTGGAAGCTCTGCAAAGGATTTCGACCACCTGCTTTACAAAAAATCAAATAGTAGCTGTCACACAATACAGAATATTTTAAAGAAAGAAATTAAAGATTTACAATAACAAGTAAATACACTCTTACCTGATCCTGGTGTCTGGCTTCTGGTTCTTGCATGAAACTGCCTGCAGATCAGCCACAAACCCATGTTTTGTTTTGTTTTGTTTTAGCACATCAAAGTTATTGTTGTGCATTCTTGTGAAATATTATTGAATTTGTTCTATTCTGTATCCTCAGTATCTTTGTCTTTGCTGTTACCTGTATTCTTGGAGAACAGTGTCAGCTGGCTGGGCTTGGTTCTCCATTGCTTTCTGGTACACAGCATCAGCCTGTTCATTCATGCCCCTCTGCTCAAACTGCTGTGCCCAGGCCACGTAAAGCGCAGCAGTCCTGGTGCCGATGCCTTTACTGAAGATGTGACTATACAGCACTACGGGGTCAGAATAATAACTCGCCTGTGAAGTTAAAAAGAACAAATACTCATGTAAAGTTTTAACAGTATGAATAACAAACAAAAGTAATGCTGTGATGTGTAATGTTTTTGTAAGACCTACACATTTGATGCAGTAGCTCACATATCTGATGTCATTTGCATATCGCTCGACATTCAAAAACCTCTGTACAAGACTGTCGAACACGGCTGACATCCCACTGCAACCGTCTGCGGGTAGTCTTTGCTCCAGGAACTCCACAAACCTAGAAAAATATATTAGAGTAGGCATTCAGTATTCTCTCAGCTGTCAGCCATGCATATGCTAGGACAGTGATTGGAAAGTTGAAAAATATCAGCAGATGTTTTGCCTGCAAAACATGGTTCGTTTCTAAAGCAATTCAGAACAAGAGATGAGAATTAAGTCACCACCACACCAGAAACTACAACACAGAATAAGACTAGCTTTAGATTAAACTGTATTGATCCACGTGAGCTGTTTTGTAAAAAGAAGTATGACTGGATGAAACTTAAAAAGGTTTTGCTGTAAAATATAATAGTATAACAGCGACAGGGATCGTTTTTCATTGAGAAACTGAAGGAAATTTCCTGATTGCTTCCTGATTACTAAAGTAAGATTTGCAATTTTATTAGCACTTTTACTTAAACAACGTTGAGATAACGTCTTTTATATCAATTTAAAACATCAGCTGGCTTTAAAACAGTCCAAATGAACTTTACTCACTTGTCCCATGGATCCAGAGGATCGTCTCCCGTGTATGAGCTCAAACTTCTTTCAAAACACCTAAAAGGGTAAGTGCACGCACGTTTAAGGAAGGTATCGACTAAGCGTTTTGTCTTTTATGAAGTAAGTTATGAATCACCAGTACATTCGTACCGCTAACGCTAACCGCTAGCAATAAGCTAACACCCAGTAACGTTAATGTTCGGTACTGACTTACTGTAAATACGAGGCGATATCCATGTCACTTAGGTTTTTTTAAGGTCCTTAATAATCGCGAACAGCAGGTTAACTCCTACTCATCTATTTTAATGGTTGTTTAGTTTACTTTACAAACTTCAGCACACAACTCGCATCGTTAGCTTGACTTGTCTCCTCTGAGCTGAGGCTGTTGTTCCTGTTACATTTGAAATTTCGCGCTCAGCCAATAGCAACGCGGTGTGTCGCAAAGCCACGCCCCAATGTGTTACGAAAGATCCGGAGCGAAAACACACAAAACACACAGCATGAAAAAGACAACACGAGAGTCCGTTAACCACCCAAAGATTTGGGGTGACAGCTGCTGTCTGTGAATGTAGTACATATGAAAGCTGTACAAAATTAAACTGGAAACATGTAAAGGCTGTACTTTAATAATAACATCTTTGCCTGCACAGTAATGTTAAAAGTACAAAACAATACACAAAAGAAATAAACAAATCTTGATCAATAGAAATAAATTAAACATCCAACCCCCTCGCCTCCTCCAAAAAAAAAAACAAAAAAACAAAAAACGACTTCTTCCTTCATTGACACTCCAGCTGCAATTTACTGTGATTGTTGTTGTTTCAGTCGCTTTTTGTTTTTTTTTCCGGTTTGAGTTTTCAAAATAAAGCGCGCGACTTGTAGCGACAATGAAAATGAAACCTATACTAGGAAAGTAATGTGTTATTTACATCTCTAGTGTATAGCACTGAAGAAACAACTTGTAATATACTTGGAGGCATTTGTCAGTAAAACGTCGGTTTTGCTGGCAGTGAAGAACAGAGACCGCATGGGTGAAAACGTACACAAGATGCAGCAACACTGGGCTAAAACGCAAAGTATTGAGGCTGGGAGTGTGATATACGAGCAGATTTATTACCGTGAGAAAGTGGAAGTTAATCAATGTCAGCGATAACGGTTGTAAAACATGAGTCACTGGGTCAGTGTTACTGTGGGCAGGATGTATGAAAACTGAGCAGCCCATGAGAAGCAGTTAGGGAGACCCCTTATATTAAGCCGAGAAGCAGAGATCGCGACGTTACGTAGCCGCCATTTTGTTTCACCGGGAGTAAAGAAATCAACCTGAAAACCACCGGCGTGAATATTTTCCTTTATTTAAAGCACCTTCAACACGGCGGATCAGCATCGTGCACCCAAGTTTAGATTCGCATGGTACGTACACACCGAGGTGTCCGTTACATTACGAAAGCGTGTTGTGTTTTGTGGTGGGACTTGTTATCTATACACACCGATGCTGGATTCGTTGCACGACCGGTCAGTGTTAGCAATACAGCAGCTCGTTTACACGGCTAGCCGGCATTTTGAAAAGGGGCCCACTTTGATTGACGGCCCCGGTGTTTATAAATGGCTAGTGTGTATTAATGTAGAGAAAGTCCGACTACTTTAATGATTTAGTTCTGAGATTTGTTTTGGTAAGGTAAGCCCCATTCAGTTTGCACCTCCATTCGTGTGGTAAAGACTGGGGCCTGTGGTCTGCCGAGCCAGGGACTCCAGCTTACATTAGCTAACAGAGGCGTGGTAGAAGTGTGGGAACCAGCTGGCTTTAACAGGACATTATTATGCATTTCTGGCTTTCTATAACGAGCTGATAGTGCGAGCTATATTCGTATTTCTCAAAGTACCAGGAGTTAAAGGTGGCTAAACGCTCCTCCCAAATGTTGTTTCAGTTTCGCACTGGCGACCACAGGAGCTACTCACATAACATTACAGATAGTAAACTGTGCCCAGTCTTGAACGATGGCGCCAAACCGCACATCTAATTTGTTGTTTCAGTTTCGCTTGAAACTACAACAAGCTCTCCCAGAGGGTCCCGGGGCAAAGTTTTGTTGTTAGTCCCCCTACAGACCCCCACTGTACATTGTAGTTCGATTATCTCTCCAGGCACCTAGCAACCGATCAGTGCCGTAGAACTGAAATGATTAGATGAACAATGCCAAATATTCCGTGGTACCAACTTCTTCAGTGTGAAAATGTTCTAATTTTTCTCCGACGGTAAACTCCACATCTTTGTATGTTTGACAGCTGGTCTGACAAAACAAGTAGGTAATCAATAGATCGTTAATTAAGAAAGTAATTGTTGATTACAGTCTCACTGTGTTTCTACAACACTAACTTTTCTGAGGTTTTCTGTGTGATAATTAAATAACACACACAAAATAAACTAAAACAGGTCTTAAAATTGTAGTTTCTTACTACAAGACCAGGGTCTCAAGACAGAGGATTGACAAATAAAAATAGGTCATATCTCAGTGATGTTACTATAGTACACATTTGTGAGTAATACTGTCATGAAAACCCAAATGCAAACAGTTACAACTGCATTGGTGTTGTTGGTAATTCTGCTCTTCATCTCACCTGCACAGATGTCTGGAGACATGGCCACAGATCATGTTAACGGAAATGGTACGGAGGAACCAATGGACACTACTGCAGCGGTGACCCACTCAGAACATTTCCAGGCTTTACTGGAAGCTGGTTTACCTCAGAAAGTTGCTGAGAAGCTAGATGAACTATATGTAGCAGGTAAGCAGAAGTTTCATCTCTGCTGGCTGTCTCCTGCTTTTACCTGCTCTGAGAAAAAGGGGTTCATACACAGGTCTCTTCAGAGATGTGATTTCCAGACACACTTTTAGGGTCACAGAGGGTTTTGTTTTTGGACAAGTGCTTTGACTATCTACATTTGCTTGCCCCTGAAAGGATGAGGCTATTCTAGCAAATCCCATGGGAAGATCAAAACTAACAATGATCATTAGGCATATATCCTATGTTTATACCCTATGTTTCTAAAGCTTGTTATATCCGCAGTGACCAGTTATTTTAGAAAATTATCAAGTTAGATTTATGTCTCCAGTAGAAACCAGTGGGGTTGGGGCTACCACAGACATGGTAAGAAAATGCCACGAGGTAAGAGTGACGAGCTGCCGTGTCACTGATTTTGGTCTTCTCATGAGATTTGTTGACAGTCACAAAATATACCAGGCTTATCCTGCTGATGTTGATTGCTTAAGGCAGGTAGATAGTTAGCAGGAATGAAACACTAGTCACTCATCAGTTCCTCTGTAATCAGCTAACAACTGTGAATGGGGCCTAGTTTAAAGTTGTTAAACTAATCATTTGAGCAGCAAGGTGATAGAGAGACTTTTCTGCATTGTCACAAACTCTAAGCAAATTACCCAGCGTTTTAACTTCTTTAGATTAACTCACGAGGGGCAATTCTTTTTCCAAGATCTGTCTAATATTTTGTATTGTCTTTGTTTATCCATCAAAAGTACTCTTATTGTTTCACATCAGTAAGTTGCTTCAGGTCTAAGTATTGTCATGCTGTTGAGTATAGAGACTGGATTGAATGGTTAAAAGGATGGGTGTAACTGTAAAGAGCAGAGTGAAGCCAGCTGGGCCTGTGGCATATGCAGAAACAGTAAAGCAGCTGTTTGGCTGCAGCAGGTGAATTTTACTCTTTGAGAAGCTGCAAGGATGATGTTCTGCAGAGCATGGTTAAAGTGACTGTTGATAGAGGTGTTTCTCTGTGGTTTTACTGAATCTTGCTGTCTTAAAATCTGGTTTTCGTAACACTGTCCTGGCTTGTTAATTTAAAAAGTGTAATTTGTACCTGTTGATATTTGCTGTATGTTATTAGGAGGCTGTGTTAAAACTTGGCACTGTATGGGACAGCAAGTAGTTAGCACGCATAATAACGGCACATGGACCGTCGATTTCATTTGGTGAATCTGAAAGAGATCAATTACTACTAAGCCTATGTTGTTCAGGTGCTTAATAGCTGCGAGAGTCACGCATCCTCTGTTCCTCCGTGTTAACCTGGTCAGATCACATGTCATTTTTTAGGACCACATTTACAGTTTTTTGTTGTTGTACTTCACAGGCCTGGTAGCACATAGTGACCTAGACGAAAGGGCTATTGAAGCTTTGAAAGAATTCAATGAGGAAGGAGCCCTGCAAGTGCTGGTCCAGTTCAAAGAGAGTGATCTGTCACACGTTCAAGTAAGTTCTGAACACGCTGCCTTTTAGGTGTGGTTTGGTGCTCTGAAAGACAAAGGGGTCTTTGTTAAAAACGAGAGTGGAGCAGGTCGTTTTGCCAACTTACAATATACAACAAAACTGAGTACACCCCTGTGCGGTATCACTAAAATATTAAATTAATCATGATTGTATCATCTTAAAATAATGGTATCATTTTCAAGTTAAACTTTAGGGTACTTATTAGGGTATCTAATGTGTAATTTAAAAATAAACAGGTTAGTTAAATCACATCTGCAATTTTCACGAACAAAGATAAAAAGGAAACGGTTATTATATCTTTCTCAACTTTGGTTTGAGTTGTGATCAGCGCAGTGTGGCTCCACATGGTAAGGAGCTGCCTGAACCTGTAAGAAACCAGATTGTGAGACTTAACAAAGATGGGACAGGAGCACCAGTAAGAGCCCGCTGAGCACAAGCTGGAATTGCAACTGGAATCTGAAACAGCAACGTCAAACTTTGCCAAAGAACATGAGCTGACAAATACTGGCAGCTCATTCTTTGGACAAATGAAAAAATAAATTAGTTTGGATTAGATGGGGTCCAGCATGTTTGGTGTGGACCTGGCAGGACCACCAGAGTCACTGCAGAGTGCTGCATGGAGGTGGGAGTGTGCTGAGACGGGGCTGCATGAGAGCAAAGTGTAGGAGAGTAGAATACAAGTTTGTATAATCAAACACTGACTGAAGAGACGACTCCCAGTCTCAAGAGACTTTGCAGGAGAGGACTTTTCCAACATGATAACGACTCCAAGTTTTTAAAGAGGAAAAAAGTCCTCCAGTACAGCAACCATCAAATATTCTAAAGCTGAAGGTAGAGCAACAAAACCCCTCCCACGAGGAGCAGCTAAAAAGAATCGTCAGTGAGGAAGCAGAACATCTCTCCAGGAGGATTGAGCCAGTCATCAAAAATAAAGCCGGACACATAAAATCCTAAAATAAATAAATAAAAGGAAGAAAGGGATCTCACTAATGAAGGCTGTGCTGCCTGTTGTTGCAGCTGGTTCCTTAATATTTTACGGTTCTTTTTTTGTTCTTCTTGGGCTAAAAACAAAGGAAATTGTGTTAAATGGACAAAATTTGTAATTACTCTGTATTTTAGTGATCTTGAGCAGGGGTTTACTCACGTTTGTTGTCTTCTGTATGGATCCTAGTGTTGCCTTTCCCTTTGTCTTTTTTTCCCCAGTAGAAGAAGGTAAGTTGTGTGTGGTTGTTTGTAACACACTGGTTCTCTCTTGCAGAACAAAAGTGCCTTTCTCTGTGGGGTAATGAAGACTTACAGGCAGAGGGAGAAACAAGGGACTAAAGTTTCAGATTCTACTAAAGGACCAGACGAGGCTAAAATCAAAGAACTCCTGGACAGAACCAACTACACACTTGATGTAACAACAGGACAGCGAAAGTATGGCGGCCCCCCACCTGAGTCAGTGTACTCAGGATCCCAGCCCACAGTTGGAACAGAGGTAGGGACAGGGGAGGAAACCAAACCAGTGCTTTCTGTGAATGAGTTGTTTTCATTTGCTGCTGTTCTTTACCTGGAATTGAAGCATTGCTCCAAACAGATTATTGGGATTTAATCTTTATATGTCAAAAATGCTTTGATTGGCTGATAAACCAGGAAGTCTGTAAATAGTATTTCTTTTTCCTCCTAGATATTTGTTGGGAAGATTCCCCGTGACTTGTTTGAAGATGAGCTGGTTCCTCTCTTTGAGAAAGCCGGGCCTATCTGGGATCTGAGGCTAATGATGGACCCACTGAGTGGCCTGAACAGGGGCTACGCCTTCGTCACGTTCTGTACTAAAGAAGCAGCCCAGGAGGCCGTGAAGCTGGTAAGTTTGTCAGGAATTCACAGTTCAGCAGATCAGGAAGCTGAAGTCGGAACAAGAATGAAGTCGTTAGTTTCGTAGCAGCTGTAGAACTGTGTGAATTTGTCAGCTGTCATCGTTGTGTGTGTTCTTGACATGATTTCTTTCTTTTAACAGTGTAATAATCATGAGATTCGCCCTGGCAAGCACATTGGGGTGTGTATATCTGTTGCTAACAACAGGTTATTTGTTGGCTCCATTCCCAAGAGTAAAACAAAGGAGCAGATTGTTGAAGAGTTCGCAAAAGTCACAGGTAAAGAATCCTGGCGTGTTGTCGGCGTAGATTCGAATTCATGTGACTGCTTTGTAAATTCCTGCTGCAGTTTCACTCATTTTAATCTAAAACATGTAAATGTCTTTTTTTTGTCTTCCGTCCACCTGCAGAGGGCCTCAGCGATGTCATACTGTACCATCAACCAGACGACAAAAAGAAGAACCGAGGCTTCTGCTTTCTGGAGTACGAAGACCACAAAACGGCCGCTCAGGCCCGTCGCCGGTTAATGAGCGGGAAGGTGAAGGTTTGGGGCAACGTGGTGACAGTGGAGTGGGCTGACCCCATTGAAGACCCTGACCCAGAGGTCATGGCCAAGGTGAGCCTCAAAAACTGACAGTTATGTGACAGAAAATGTCACTTGGAAGGTGAAGACGGCAGAGGCATTTCTCAGTCCTCATCTTAAAAATCCAGGTCTGGTCCACATAATAAATTTGTAAGAGGAGGGACTGACGTGAGGTTCCACCCTCTCTCTCTCTCTCTCTCTCTGTCCGGTTCACAGGTGAAGGTTTTATTTGTCAGAAACCTTGCCAATGGTGTCACAGAAGAGATCCTGGAGAAGTCCTTCAGTCAGTTTGGAAAACTGGAGCGAGTTAAGAAGCTCAAAGACTATGCTTTCATTCACTTTGAAGAGAGGGATGGTGCAGTGAAGGTACTGATTTCTTCTTCTTCTGTTATGCAGTTTTTTTTCCTCTTCGGTTCTTCAGCTTCAGTCTCAGTAAGTTGACATGCACCAACGTTGTTACTGGCTTTTCTCAGGCATTGGAAGAAATGAACGGGAAGGAGCTGGAGGGAGAGCCAATAGAAATAGTTTTTGCCAAACCACCAGATCAGAAGCGGAAGGAACGCAAAGCCCAGAGACAAGCAGCCAAAACGCAGATGTAAGAAGCATCGTGTTTGTAATGACAGGCCAGTCAGGATGCCGCCCTCTGACTTTGTGCTCATAGTTTTGTCTCCTTTTGCTCTTATCAGGTACGACGACTATTACTACTATCCTCCCCCTCCCCACATGCCTCCGCCTGTCAGAGGCCGGGGCAGAGGGGGCAACCGGGGTGGCTACGCATACCCCCCCGACTACTATGGTTATGATGACTACTATGACTATTATGGCTATGACTATCACAACTACCGCGGCGGCTATGATGATCCCTACTATGGCTACGATGACTTCCAGGCCCCAGGCCGAGGGCGCGGTGGGAACAGGGGCAACCGGGGAGGTGCCTCTCCAGCCAGGGGACGCGGTGGAGCTGGTGCACCCAGGGGCAGGGCCAACTTCTCCCAGCGTGGCGGGCCAGGACCAGGCCGCGGCGGGCGGGGCGCAAGAGGAGGCGTGCAGCCGAGAGGGCGAGGAGGGGTACGTGGTGCGCGGGGTGGCCGCGGTGGAAATGTAGGAGGAAAGCGCAAAGCTGATGGGTACAACCAGCCAGATTCCAAGCGTCGCCAGACCAATAATCAGAACTGGGGCTCTCAACCCATTGCTCAGCAACCACTCCAAGGTGGTGATCATTCTGGTAACTATTCTGGTTACAAATCTGACAACCAGGAATTTTATCAGGATTCTTTTGGGCAACAGTGGAAGTAAACCGGTAGGGCTTTGATAAAATACGTGTTTGTTTTTGTTTTTGTCTTTTTATTTAGAGACTTGATCTGATTGGCCCTCAATCCCATACGGTTGCCTGCATTTTTTCCTCAAAATTGGTGACATCTGGCAAGATATCTTTTTGTACATATTTTAATAATCCGCTTGGACTCAAACAGTAGTCACACTCCCACCTGTTTCTGGCGAACTGGTTTTCTTTTTTCCCCCCTTTTTATTTGTTTTTGTTTTTTTAAGATGGTCGTTTAAAAGATTTTCCATAACAACGTTTGAAAAAAATTTTTAGATGCAAATATGTGCTCGAGCTGTCTATTTGGCTATAGCTTTATGTATGTTTTTAGAAATTCTGGTTTCCATGTTTTAAGTAGCTAACAGCAACAAAGCATATGTCTCCTAAACATGTATTTAAAACAAATGAAAATACAATTTGTATTGTCACAAAGTAATGCGTGTCTTGTTATTGAAAAGAAAAAAAAAAAGGACCATCGCAGTCCTATTTTTTGGCTTTACATTTTGGCTTGTATTCTTTGCTGTTTGTCTGCTTTAATAAACATACACGCACACGTGTACAAAACTTCAAATTGTGTTGCAAATTCATGTTTCGGCAAATTCTCTCTTCAAATTGCCTTCAAATTTAAGGCTCCTTGTGGAAGAAAATGGACTAAAGGTTTGCCAGTGTTGGCCACATGCTACAGTGTCACCTTGCATGCCATCAAATTCCAAATCACCTACTTCTACAGTCGGCATCTCTCAAGTGCTCTGTATGTGTAGTGACATACTTCATCCTTATGAGTTCCTCTCATGTCCAAAAACATAAACGTCTCACAAATTGGTGTCCTAAATTCACTGTCGATGCAGCATCAAGATTAAGCCCCACCCCTTACAAGTCTGTCATACAAGTCCCGTTTGTTCCTGGTGGGGGGAATAAAAGCACAATTTGATTTATTAATTTCAAAGTGAAGCTTTTCCTTGTCCCAGAAGGATCTACCTAGCTGTTGAAGGCCTGGATACTAATCTTGCATGTTTATCTGGAGGTTTGATATTGTGCTACTGTGGTAGATAACTGCCCTGCATGACTCGCTTGTAGTGTTTTTGTTCAGTTTGCTTTTCTAGACACAATGGCTGCTCTTAACCCCCGCCCCTGCCTTTCCCTTCCCTCTGCCTGTCTTAAGCGTTTCACCTGCCGCACCTCAAAACGATTGAAGTTTTATTTTGAACCAGGCCGATTCTCTGCTCCTCGCCCTCTTTAAGGCATTGACATGTGCATGTTGCGTCAGAGGGCGTGCAAGTCTGTGAGAATGCTTTGTCTTCTGATTTACGTGAACTCATGTTTTACTTGTTACACAGTTCTGGCTCTGCAGTTATACAGAGTGTGTGAGCGTGAGGGACACAGAGCAGTAGATGTGTGTGTAGATGTAACACGATCCTGTTTTCCATTCTCTAATTGCTTCCTTTTGTTACCTGACTAGCAGGGAAAAGGGGTCGAGGCCGGTCCTGATGTGTCGCTATGAAGACTGACCCGTGTCTGGCGTCACACACTGCAGGCTGCCGGTGGATGGAATGGTAAGGTCACCTGACTCAGTGGTCCCGTGGTATTCCAGCCTTTTTAAGGAGCACATCTCCTGAATCTGCCAAGTTAGAAGATAATCAGAAGAGAAAACGTGAGCGTGCTTTTTTTTTTTCTTTCCATTGACTTTTAAGTTGATAAGACCCATCATCCCTAAACACACTATTTGAGACCTACTGAGTAAGAGTTCATGATGGACATCCTTCTGGAAAAGTCTTTGCACTTTTTTTCTGTTTAAGTTTGGAGTGGTTTAGTGGAACTTGATGCTATTTTTGTTTCTTTGAGTTCTTAAACTGCAGCTTAACGATGGACTAGCTGTGATAATCTATGATTATCAGATAGTGTTGAGTGAGTGTGATCACCCGCCGCTGAAGGCCGGGCATTCCAGGAGAACGGTTCTCTCAGAACCAAAGCCGCCGAGGGTTCGTTAACTACCTCAGTTTCGAGGACTCGCCTGCTCTGTTCCGTTTTGTACTTGAGGAAACTGAGGCAGGGATCGACCCCCACCCCCCATCCTGCCCCTCCGACCCCCCACCCAGCCCCTCCACCCCCCTACCCCGCCCCTCCACCCCCGCCCACCCCGCCCCTCCACCCCCCGCCCACCCCGCCCCTCCACCCCCCGCCCACCCCGCCCCTCCACCTCAGAGATATGCACAGGCAACAACAGAGCACTTCATGAATTTTAGTTCTCAGTTCTCAGTCGAGACACGACGTAGGCTGCAGCTGCTGTGGACATGTAGCTGGTCCTCCTGAACTGAGCCTGAACACGCCTTGCTGTCTTCATACGTGAACTGAGTCATGATGTAGTTGATGGACAGAAACTGTTTTATAGCTTTTATTTTTCTTTGTAAAATCTCAAATGCCTGGAAACCAGTTATCCTTTGTCTTCCATGATGGAAAACGTCTTAATTTTTGTTTTTGTTTGAAAGTGACGTCTCAGGCTCCTTTCCGCTCTGCACTAACATCACCGTTTGTGTACGTCATGGATGTCCACTGACGTCCAGTGAAGCTGCCTTTTATTTGATCTGATCAGGACGTGGAAAAAGTTTTAATCGCAAAAGCTTGATCGTGCATTTCACTTTATATGTCCCTGTAGACTGATTATCATCCTATATGTGTGTTTGTGACAGATTTTCCTGTAAACTGGTGTCAATTCATGTCTTTTCGTTATCAGTGTACACGTTATACTGGAGATCAAGAATTTAAAGGAGCAGATCCATCCTTAAACAGCACAGTCTGTCAGATACAACGGAGGATTTGCCACAGAGCATTTTAGCTAATAATTTAAAAAGAGAATCACATTTTTGTCTTGTTGACAATAAGAAAAATACAGAAATCATCAGACTTGTCCTTTAAATTATATAAAATATAAAATATTTACTTCCAGGTTTTTTTTTTTTTTTTTTAGAGCCTTCAACGTGCACCAATGATCAGCAGATGCACATTTTAATTCTCTTTTCTGGGGATGACAGAAGGCATTCTGGGATTTGTAGGAATTCATGGAATAAAGCAGTTGGAGTTTATTATAAAGAAACTTTGGGAAAGCATCATACGTGACAGACATGTGCTTTTTATCGGTGGAACAGTGTCTGAGGTTGGATTTCTCCTGGTCTTTTTGCTTTTTGTGACATTTGCCATGAAACTGTCTGGAATCTGACTCGTGTTCTGGATTCTTCCTCTTCACAAAGGATTGTGCAGCTTGTTTTCTCTTTTTACCCAGTTTGTGAAAAAGAGCCAATTAGTTTTTTTTCATGCTACTTTTGACTCTGTTGCATCAATTTTAAGGGTCAAGAATGTTTTTTTTTTTTTTTTTGCTAATAACTGTTTGAAAATGAATTGTTTTATACTGTACAGTGAGGGGAGTTAAACCTATTTTTCTAATAAAGGTATTGACTTTGACCTTTGTGTTTTTGATTCTTCTTCTTCTTATTATTATTATATTTGGATCTGTGCAGCTCCACATCTTAACTTTAATGTTTCCACTGTAACATGGTACAGATGGATCATGAAAAATAAAAGTTTGTTAATGCACTTTTTAGGAGATCTGTAGATCTGAGTTTTAAAAAGCAATGAACTCAGTTCCCTTCAAAAAGTTTAAAGTTATAATAATAATAACAACAATAATAATATTAATAATATTAATAATAATAATTAGTCCTTACTTAATCCTTAAACCTGCACCCACTGTGAAATGAGACCAGAAACACACACTGCTGCAGATGCCACACAGATCACTGTTAGAGACACTCAGCTTCTCTGGGATGTGAGCAGGTGGAATCCCCTTTAAATTTCTGGGTCCAGTCTTGGATCAGACCTGGTTCTTAAAAGTTCACACTGTCCAAACCACAGCACTGACGCAAACAGCCACAGGAATAAGAAATGAAACCTGAGTGTAAGTGACTGGTGAGCGGGTCACTGAGTGAACACGGAAATGGCGCTGTGTGGAGCTGGGGTTGCCATGTCCGCTCAGAAAACGACACGTTTGGTTGAGTTGTCCGTGTTCAAACAGTCGCGGTGCAGTAGTTTTATTCAGCTATTAAGGATTTTTTTTTTTTTTAACTCATAAGTTACAACATTTAAATGAATAAAGTGATGATTTAATTAGAGCTACAATATTTCGCATAACCGCCGAACCCCGCGCACACAAAGCAGCAAAGGACTTTAAAACTCCACGGACCAAGACAGTCCGCACAGAGACAGACGGAATTTGACTGAATTTGTATTGTTTGCCATATAATCCCATTAAACTAGATTTTAAGCCGGTTTCGTCTTTTCTCGTCTTTTTTCGTTTCGAACGTGTCTCGATTACTTCAACTGCGACAGATCTGGCAACCCTGGAGGGATTAGGACACAGCCCATCTGCCCAGGAAGTCGGTCCGGACTTTCAAACATGGACAACATGAAGTAAAAAACTTTGCAAACGGAAGCAGGTAACGCGGATCCCGGACAGGTGAGACCGAGGCCGAGGGCCCGGCGTGTGGAGGGGATGTGTGTGCCTTTGTGTTGTGTGTATATTGTGTCTGTACGTTGTAAACGCAGCGGTGACTGTTCCCCAGCTAAACCCGCTCCGCTTCGCTGTCTGAGGTTAATGTTTGAAAAGTTAATCTCACTGTTTGACGGTTTTATCCCTGAAAACAGACCAAAACACGTATTTCCGGTGCGAACGGGTCTTTACACCGGGCGCCTGTCCGCCCGCACACCCGCTCCGACCATGGCAGGGATTCGAACGTACGTGGAGGATTTGAAGCGGGGGCTGAAGATCGACGTCCTGCGGGAAGCGGGGCGCCAGTATCCGGTGTTCTGCTTCCTGCTGCTGACCATGGTCTCCCTGACTGTGCTGTTCAACAGGTAAGTGCTGTGGTCAGGTAATCAGCTGAACCCCGGCGGGTCATGTGATGTCTGCAGGAGTGTTACCTGCAGCTGTTTGTCACTGTGGTTCAACCTGTGGGGCCTGTGTTTACTCAGGACTCTCACCTTTAAGACCAAGGCCGTCTTCTGTAAGCTACTTATCCACACACAGCTCTTTAACCAGATTAGCTGCTTACTAATGTTCCTCTGTATTTTATACGTGTCGTGTCCTCTGTTCATTTACCTGAGTTTTAGTGCTGTGTAATTCTCTGTCTCCAGGTACATCCACATCCTGATGGTCTTCTGGTCTTTCTTGGCTGGTGTCATCACTTTCTATTGCTCCCTTGGACCAGAGTCTCTCCTCCCAAACATCCTGTTCCCTGTGAAACCAAGAACCAAAGTGAGTCACATTGGACGAATCAAGCCGGGAACTATTTTAGCTTCTGCCTGTTTGTGTGTTTTACAGTCTTTTTGTTTTGTTTGTGTGTAAATCGCTGTGTTGAGAAATGTGTTGTCTGCTCACACAGAGACGTCGTCAGTGATTGAGTGGCCTCTCAGAAAATAGCTGGTGAACGTAAATAGTGTTTGATTAAAACTGATAAAGTGTGAGTTTGTGTTTTCTGCCCCAGCAGCAGCAGCAGCAGCAGCAGGAGCTGTTCCCTCTGGGCCACAGCTGTGCCGTGTGTGGGAAGGTCAAGTGCAAGCGTCACCGGTACGTTCACAGGATCTCTGAGCAGTAACACGGTCGGCCAGCTCCTCTGCTGTCATTGGACAGCTATAGTTACCTGTTACCTGCTGATAAAGATTTTACAGTGACTCTGAGTATCACTGTAAGTGATAACACATCTCTGAGGAAAGTTTGCCACCTGGTGGACATTGTTAAGCTTTGCTGCTGAGGACAGATGAACCTCTGAGATAAATTCAGACTCACCGATATTCTGATCGCAGGCCGACGCTGCTCCTCGAAAATTACCAGCCATGGTTGGACCTGAAGGTTCATTCCAAAGTGGACGCCTCAGTGGCAGAGGTACGTCTGCGATGAGATTTTAATGACTCATTGTTATTGTCAGTAATTTCAGTATCATTTGTATAAAACAGGAACTGTGTGTAAATGTCATCAGTGAAGTTTACACACCTGTTTTCTCTGTCACCGTCCTGCAGGTGTTCGAGTTAGTTCTGGAGAACTTCGTGTACCCCTGGTACAGGTACGAACAAACCCGCAGCGCTTCACTGTCCTCAGGTGGTTCCATTCTCACAGACACACGGAGACGTGTTAAACTTCCTCCTCTGCTTTTCAGGGACATCACAGACGACGAGGCCTGTGTGGATGAACTGAGGATGACCTTTCGCTTCTTCGCATCGGTGCTCGTCCGCCGAGCTCAGAAGGTGAAGCTCAGACGCTGTTCAGCCGTACGATGGTCCTGGTTTTTCCTGTCGCAGACGAACTGGAGTGTTCTCAGTCACGTTTCTCTCTTAATGTGCTTCTCACTTCTTTCCAGGTTGATGTTCCCACTGTGTTTGCAGACAAAGTGATGAAAGCTGCAATGAAGCACATTGAAATCATTGCAAAAGCTCGAGGAAAAGGTTTGTACGTGTAGGTTATGATCACTGACTGTACTCTGAAAGTTCAAAGTTCTTCTTCACTTCTTTATTAACACCCTCTGCATCACTGTGTGTGTGTGTGCAGTGAAGAGCACGGAGGGTTTGCAGCAGGCGGCTCTGGATGAATACGGTGCTGATCTCCACATCGCTCTCCGCAGCCGTAAAGACGAGCTGCTCTACCTGAGGAAGCTGACGGAGCTGCTGTTTCCCTACGTCATGCCGCCCAAAGCAACAGACTGCAGGTCAGTGGTCCCGGACCAGCTGGACCAGCTGGACCAGCGTCCGCCTCAGGCCGGTGTTTACTGTAGAAGCTGAAGCCCGTGGTTTTGTCTCGGCTCAGGTCTCTGGCTCTGCTGCTGCGGGAGGTGATGGCCGGATCTGTCATCCTACCAACCATGGACTTCATGGCCGACCCTGTAAGTGTCTGCAGCAGAATCAGTGAGCAGCTGTAGAACCTGAAATCAGTGGAAGTTGTTTGGTTTCACCAGACGAGCAGGTATCTGAGACAGACTGTAGACAGGTGGACAAACACCTTCACCTCACCTGGCCTGTGAAGTGGTGATGTTACAGCTGTGATGATGAAGCTTTACACAGGGAATCAGGTCTGTCTCTTGTTACAGCACTTTGATGTAACGTACTCAGAACGTTCAGAGAACGCTGTCTGTTTCTCTCTGTTCTTCAGGACACTGTGAACCTCATGGTGCTCATATTTGTTGATGACACTCCAGTAAGTGTGAAAAGTGCATTCATGGTACTTTCCCATACACCAGTGAAAACCTGAATACTCTGCTCATGTGAATATCTCCCGTGTGTCTCCAGCCAGAAGCAGCCACAGAGCCGCCGTCTGCCCTGGTGCCATTTTTACAGAAATACGCCGACGTCAGCAACAAAAAGCCGTCGGTGAGTTTCTCCATGTGACACATGTGAGTCACAGATTTCTGCGAGACTTTGGTTTTAGTGCTACGAGCCGCTGAACGCGTGGCGCTGGTTGTGCAGGTGCTGAAGCTGGAGCTGAGGGAGATCAGGAAGCAGCAGGATCTCCTCTTTCGTTTCATGAACTTCCTGAAGCAGGAAGGAGCCGTGCACGTGCTGCAGTTCTGTCTCGCTGTGGGTAAGAAAATCATCCTGCGTACGCTCAGCGCTGCCGCGATGTTTTACCCTTTACACTCACGATTTCTCACGTCATTCCCAAACTTCATGTCTCTTCCTCCAGAGGAGTTCAACGATAAGATCCTGAGTCCGGAGCTGAGCGACTCTGAGCTGCAGCGTTTACATGGTGAGGTGCTGCTCATCTACGAGACCTACTGCCTGGACGAGAGCATCGACAAGATCAGCTTCGACCCGTTCATCGTGGAGGAGATCAGGAACAGTGAGACACCACCTCCTTCGTTATAGAGTCTGTCAGGCTTTAAAGTCATGCAGTTAAGTCCAGGGTTTAGGCAGCGTCCCGCTGTGAAAGATGGTTTTATAAAGAGGTGAGATTTAAAATCGAACCACGCAGAGCACATGTAGGCAGGTAAAGAACAAAGCTGCTGCTGGAAATCGTGGTTGTTCTGAGCGGTTTCAGTTCTCACCTGTCCTCCCTCTCAGTTGCTACAGGTCCATACTCTGACGTGGTGAAGCTGCAGACCATGCGCTGCCTGTTCGAGGCTTATGAACACGTCCTGTCTCTGCTGGAGACAGTCTTCACCCCGATGTTCTGCCACAGCGACGAAGTAAGAACCTGGAAATCAGAAATGAAAGCGCTCAGCAGACACAGAGGCTCGGACAGATCGGTGTACATGTCAGAGAAGAAACAAGAAACTGTCAGACAGTCTACAGACCAATCACAGACAAGTTTGTCTTCACTCTGGAAGTGTCCCAGTGTGTATCAGCTCCATCTTGTTGTTTACATGTGTGTAAATACGTCAGTGACAGGTGCTGCTGTGTCTGCATAGTGAGTCCTTCTACATCGGAATGCAAACCGTGTGTTTCTGCTCTGTGGTGCTTCCACTCTTACTGAGTGAAGGATCTGAATACGTCTCCCTGTCTGTGTCCAGTACTTCAGACACCTGCTGAGAGGAGCAGAGTCTCTGAGCAGGAACTCCAGAGTCAGCAGGTCAGTGAGGATCTGTTGTTTTGTTGTTTACTTTGTTCTGAATTTATGTTTACATGCCAATCACAGAACAGACGGAGGAAAAACACTGGATGTACAGGAAAAATGTACAGGTCTCATTGAACAGTAATATAAACTGACTCATTCCACGATAATAAGATTTTAATTCATATAATTGTAGTTGATTTGGTTGTGATGAAGGTGTGATGAAGGTGTGATGATGGTGTGATGAAGATGTGATGAAGGTGTGATGAAGGTGTGATGAAGGTGTGATGACGGTGTGATGACGGTGTGATGACGGTGTGATGAAGGTGTGATGATGGTGTGATGACGGTGTGATGAAGGTGTGATGAAGGTGTGATGAAGGTGTGATGAAGGTGTGATGATGGTGTGATGAAGGTGTGATGAAGGTGTGATGATGGTGTGATGAAGGTGTGATGAAGGTGTGATGAAGGTGTGATGAGAACAGGTCAGTCTTACTCTCCTCTCTCTGAGGTCTTTGTCCATCAGTAGCTGTTTGTGCATCTTAATCCAGAAGCTTCAGTTTGGAGGAGAACAGGTGAGTGAGTCTTCAGCATGTTACCTGTCTGCACAGTCGGCTGCCTGAAACACACTGGATGCAGGAAAGCAGAATGTGTTATGATGCATGCAGGACGCCTCACTGCAGGACATGCCACTGCAGGACGCGCCTCACTGCAGGACATGCCACTGCAGGCTGCACTGTGAGGAAACACGTGCTGGTTTAACAGATCTGAACGCCGTGAGCCCTGGCTGGCCTTCTGTCTGTCCACATGTTGTGCTTGCAGCTTGATTTTAACCTCATGTTTGGGACAAAAGACGTCTTACTGAAGACAACACAGAGCACTACAGGGGTACTAAGACATCCTGAGTTACAGATGCACTCACCAGGAAACTCCTCTGACCTTTGTGTTTATCTGTTCTTTCTAGAAACACGTCGAAGCGAGGCGAGTCGTTCGGGATCAGCAGGATCGGCAGCAAAATCAAAGGAGTGTTCAAGAGCACGACCATGGAGGGCGCCATACTGCCGCCCAGCGCCATGAACGACATCGACGACGATGTGGTGAGTGTCCGGCTCGGTCCCACAGGTCAGAGCAGGGAGGATATTACCTGTGCATCCACGGTGTTTCTGAGAAAGAAGAATAAACAAGACAAATATCCGTGATCACACATTAGTGTTTGTGATAGTGGATTTCTGATTATTGATTAGTCACCTCTGAAAACATTAAGCTGTGATCAGCGATGCATGGGCCATCCTTCATGCCTCCACATTCATCCATTCATCTGTGGTCCGGCCCTGTAAAAAGATGCACGTGTCTGTATTACTGGACAGTGATGGATCTCTTTCTTTTTCCACCGGTTCCACTTAATCAGCCACATTCTCACGAGCTGAGGTTTTATCACCACAACGTTCAGACCCACTGTGTTATTTATTCCCTCTTCTTGTTCCTGCAGGTGGAGGAGGCGACCGTGGTGATGGAGGACGATTCCCCCGCCGAGCCGGCCAGCGCACCGGGCATCCAGAGGAACCTGTCGGCCTGGAGCATCGGCATCCCCTACATCGACAGCTTCGTTGACGAGGTCAAGAGGGAGAGGATCCCCGTGTTCTGCATCGACGTGGAACGCAACGACAGAAAGGAAGGTGAGTGAGGGTGCTCCGCTGCGTTCACACCACCGTTAATCATTTACAGCTGTGCTGCAGCTTAACTGGAAGTCTCAGATCACTGTTATGATTTCCTTTGTTTGGTCTTTCAGTCGGTCATGAGCCTGAGAAGTGGTCGGTCTACAGAAGATACCTGGAGTTCTACGTACTCGAATCCAAACTCACTGAGTTCCACGGTAAAGCTTCGTGCTGTCGAACGTACTGTGATGAAGCTCAGCTGTAGCTGGAGGATTCATCTCCAAACTGAGCCGCATGTCCATGTTTTTTTTCAGGCACATTTGCAGATGCACAGCTTCCGTCCAAAAGAATCATCGGACCAAAGAATTATGAATTCCTCGAAACCAAAAGGGAAGAGTTTGAGGAATATTTGCAGGTAAAGAGAGTAAACAGTGATATTCATGTTTATTTTCTGCTCTCAGTTAAACAGCTGCAGTGTGAACGCATGAATCTGCTGGTGTGTTTGTGTTCAGAGGCTCCTGCAGCATCCAGAGCTCAGTAACAGTCAGCTGCTGGCAGACTTCCTGTCTCCTCACAGCATGGAGTCCCAGTTCCTGGACAGGATGCTGCCCGACGTCAACCTCGGTATTTATTAGCTTATGTTTTCATCTTTGCACCGTGAACTTTGACCTTCCAGACTCCCAGACATCCATCTCTCCTGCAGGAATCAGCACCATCACCGTTTCCTGTTGGCAGTTTATTAATATGAGTCTTTGTTTTTTCAGGGAAAATTTTCAAGTCTGTTCCAGGGAAGCTGATAAAAGAGGTGAGTCCTTCCTCACCTGAAAGAAAAGAAAGTAAATAAAGTGTGTTTGGAATAAACAGACACTTTGTTCCTGCTGCTGCCGATTTTTAATCAGCTCAAGCAGAAGAAGAAGAAGAAGATGAAGAAGATGATGATGATGATGATATTGATATTAAACACTGTGGAACTGGCCGACTTCTGTTTTCCAGAAAGGACAGAACCTGGAGCCTTTCATTCAGTCTTTCTTCAACTCGTGCGAGTCGCCCAAACCCAAACCGAGCCGCCCGGAGCTGACCATCCTCAGCCCGACCGCAGAGAACAACAAGAAGGTAAAAGGGTTCAAAGGTCAAAGGGTCAAACTCACAGATTCACGGGAGTTTCCTGTGCTGCGGCCCACGCTGTTACGCTGGGTCACATGTTCCTTCATCACTGTGATTTAATCTGACTCTGCAGTGACGTCGACGTTCTTCACCTCCCTCAGTGTGTCTGATAATTTCACACTTTGACCTGCAGCTCTTCAACAACCTGTTCAAGAACAACGCGAACCTGTCGGACGCTTCGTGCCGGAGACACAGGCCCAGCTTCCTGGAACCGGTGACTGTCGATGGCATGTACGACTACATGATGTATGTCGGTGAGTGACTGAGCTGCACCGCTCTGCACGGACACCGAGCTCTGACTCATTCACTGTTCACACGTCCATCGGCACCTGAAGCAACAGCTCTGGATTCTGAACAGGGTCCAACGTCCTCCTGTCCCTCTGGTGTTTTCATTCACAGGTCGAGTGGCGTTCCACATGCCGGGCTGGCTGCATCACATGCTGGCCGCCGGCAGAATCCTGTTCAAGAACACGTTTGAGGCCTACATGCACCACTACATGCAGTCCAAGCTGGAGCAGATCCTCCAGGAGCACCGCATGGTGTCTCTCATCACACAACTCAGAGGTGGGACACGATGTCTGTCTTAAACTAAAGGACATTAGTTCCATTTCCAAGTATTTTCTCCTGTTAGTTCTAAATTCCAGGATTATTTAATGTAAACGAGCTTCAGGTGAAACATGTCCACGCTTCCAACAAGACATTCTGTCCACAGCATGTTGTCCTCCTCCGTCCGCCCGTCCTTCAGAGGAGGAACTGAAAAAAGCCGTGACATGTCACAGTGTGGTTCTCCTCCCTTTCTGTTTGTTCCTTCAGATGCTGTGTTCTGTGAGAACAGTGAGGAACGAAGCACAGAGGACAAACAGGCCAGAGCCAAGCAGACGTTTGAGGAGATGATGAAGTATTTACCAGGTCGGTTTGAAGACGACTTCCTGTTCTGAGTGTGGAGCAAAGAGACCAAAACCAGAGCTAAAAGAGAAGGAACAGATCCGCGTTGGAATAAATAATCGTGTGTGTGTGTGTTTGATTTCAGACTTTGTGGGGAAGTGCATCGGTGACGAGGCGAAATACGAAGGAATCCGGCTCCTGTTTGACGGTTTCCAGCAGCCGCTGCTCAACAAGCAGGTAAAGAAGAAAAGGTTCAACTCAGAGCGTGTCCCGGTGATTTAAAGCTCAAGCAGAATGAAATCACCAAAGAGTCTTCTCTAACAGGACGGCATGTGTTGTCTCTGTCCTCAGATGACGTACGTCCTGCTGGACATCGCCGTGCAGGAGCTGTTTCCTGAGCTCAGCCAGGTAAGAAAGTGGACAGTGGAAGACGGGAGGAGAGACAGCAGTGAAGTTAACACGCACACGCCGCAGATTCACCATGATGTCAGAAGGAAAAGTGCTAAATGTCGTAGCACGTGGAGTTTACAGCAGGTGTCTGATGCTGGTGTCTCCTCAGCAGGGAGCGAAGGAAGCCACCTGAACAGCGGATCCACATCCTGAACCACAGAAGTGCAATAATCACTCCAAACCCTCGGGGAGCATCGAAACATTCCAGTGAATATTAAAGCCCAAATAAAAAGAAACGTATATTTATTGCTGTCGCTGCAGCTGAAGACGTCTGCTGAGTTTTCTTTGACCACGTTCACACGTCACGTTCGTCACGTTCAACATTTTATTTTACAGGTCTGTAAATTCCAGTTTTGTTCCAAATAATCTGTGTGAAGTTTCCTGGAAAGAACCGAACATTTTGGACAGTAATTACAGGTGAAACACACCTGATCAGTCTGTGAACGTCAACGTGTTTCAGTCAGGAGACAAATAACAGATCTGTAAAACAAAGTGTGACTCGTGTGTTTAACAGTTTCAGCTGCTGATGAAATGAATCAGTGAGTTTGTAGTGTTGGTACTTTGAAAGGATCTGAGCTCTTCCTCCACCACCGTGAATCTCTCACCTGTCCTGGAGTCCTGAAGCTTCACGGTTAGAAACTGAAAAACAAAACAAAGCATCAGGACATGAAAACATCTGGATTCAATTATCCAGAAACCAGGAAAAACTTCAGAGATCTGTGAGAAACTCAGAAAAACCACTCGCTCCGTTTCCCAGGTTTTTTTTTCCCGGCATTTCAAAAGAATAAAAATAAACTGCTCAGCTCAAACAAACAGAAACAAAGGACGAGGCCTGTCCACGTCCCAGCGGCAGCACAGATTTATGATGCGTGTAACACAAAACCCGACACACAGACCCTGCATGGATTCATGTGTTCACTGCTGTGAGACTCTGGTTAAACCTTCACTGAGTAACTGAAGAGAAGTCTCCGTGTGACAGCTCTGTGTCCTCGTCTCTTCTCAGAAACTGTTCTGTCCTAAATGAAAGCAGAGCAGAGGGAGAACAGTTTCCAGGAAGAAGGATCCTTCCCTGCATTTGGCAGCTGGTGGTGGTGCAGGCTGCTGCCAGCTGTGACGGGGGTCACTGACTAATAAGGAGCTGCGAGCATTAGCAGGCAGCGGGCGTTGTTCAGGAGATCATCGACACAGAGGAGGCCTTGTTCACAGGACTCGGAGAGTTTCCCTGAGAGTCTGGGGGAGGAGGAGGAGGAGGGGGAGGAAGACAAGGAGGGGGAGGAGGAGAGTCAGCTGAACGCTCCTGGAACGAGCTCCTGTTTTAGAAGATTAACTGAAAGCAGAGAGTTTTAAAAACTGGGACTCTGACGTTGTACCAGGAAATAAAAAGCTGGAATTTATTTCACATCAGTTTTGTCAGTAAAATCTTTGAGTAGTAGGATTAATACAGTGCTTGATAATACTTATCCTTGAAAAAGTAGCTTACACAGGAAATGACAAACCTCTAAAGAATTATGGCCCAATAATATAAAACAATCTGAAAACGTATCTGCAGTGATCAGCTGCCGCGATTTCAACTTTCAGTATCCTGATAAAACTACAAACTAAAGGACGCTGCTCTGAGACGCCTGTCCATCCAATCGTTTGTCTCTGTGAGCCTCAGAGAATCTGGGGCTGTGTAGTTCAGCTCAGGCCTCAGTGGTCATCAGACGAACTGCAGGTCCAAACCACGAACGTTTGGCTCCTCGAGTTTCTCTGGTTTTCCAGATGAAGGTCGGATACTTCGGTCAGGCCTGTTCACGTCCATCAGCTGCTGCTTCTTCATGTTCACATGCAGTGTTTTTTCTGTCCTCTTGTGTCTTCTGGGTGGATTCAGTCTTACATGGTCCCACACAGAGTCCAGAGCAGCCCCAGTAAAACCAGCGCAGTGGTCTGTCCCCTCAGTCCAGAAGCTGAGCTGTAGATCTTGATTCGTCCTTCAACAGACGGATAAACGTTCTTTCTTTGAGTGATGTAGTTGGACACGACTGAAATGTCCAGATCCCCTGGAGACAAATAAAAAACCAGAGAAATGTTAAAATGCTTGTTTAGATAAAAGCTAACGATCCCCTGAACGTCCTGGAGTCTCACCGCTGTTGTGCTTGAGCTTCTCGTCTTTGATCATGGAGAATCCGTCTCCGCCCTTCACCAGGTAGGACGGCAGCACCACTTTGTAAACCTCCTCATCCTGAACCGGTTCGTAGTGGGGGACGCGACACTTGGTGCAGAGGATGCTGAGGCTCTTCACTCGATGGCCCGGAGGTTTGGTGAGGTCAAACTCTACGTGAAATCCTGTTGGACGACAGCACAAACTCAAACATGATCACACGCCAAACATCACGGCCTTCATAATGTGTTCCTAATAAACTGGACACTGAGCATGAGTAGAGATGGAAATGTAAATATCCGGGTACCGGACACTTGCAGGAACTCTCCGGTGCTCTGTCCGTATCGTCTCACTGAGTGTTCGAAAGCTTTCCTCAGCGTGGAGCCTTTCAGCTGCACCAGGTCGAAGGTTCCTCCGAACGGTAAGACGGAGATCAGGTCCTCCATGGTGATCGAACCTGTGGACAACATCACCGTTTTAAAACCTCATCCTGGTGTCTGAGCGCAGCGAGTCGTTTTAAATCTCAGAAACCAGCGACGCACCGTTTCTGCTGTGCTCATCGACAGACGCCCGGATGCCTCCGCCGTTGAAGATGCAGGCGCTGACGTGGTTCCACTGGACACCGTTTACGAACCTGATGTTGTTGACGAGCTGAAGAACAGAGACAGTTTTCAGTCTGAGTGTTGTCAGACGAAGCTGAACACAGTTTTCGATGATCCACGTCTCCAGAGGTAAAGACTCACCATGGCGTCGCAGATCAGGTTTCCCAGGTTGCATTCCCGGAAACGACATTCCGTAGTTTCCCCGTTCAGGAAGACCAGAGTTTTTCCCACCACCTGAGCCGAGTAGTTGCTCAGATTCTTCTTCCATTCCTCCACATCAGCGAGAACATCTGGATCTGGACCAGACAGTTTTCAGTTTCAGAGGGAGCTGAGCTGATGCAGATATTCTGTAACATCTGTTTAACACTTTCACACATTCATATCTTTACCCTGTGGGACGCTGCTGTTCAGCAGGATGGGGTTTCCTGTGGAGCTCACGACCTTCCCAGCATCATCGAAGGTCACTTTCAGATAACCCAGGTATTTCCCGAAGGCGTACGCCTGCACAACAGGAACCAGCTGTCCACTGTCCGATTTCACCATGAAGGGATACAGACCTGCGGGGGTCTCAGTGGAAGGAGGAGTTCCTGAAAAAACAAAAGACTCTGTCTGAAAACAGCAACGAGAACCATGTTTATTCAAACGCAGCATCAAGACGAAGGATCGCGATACGTTCGCTACGGATTCACTGACTCTGTGAAACAGGCTCATCATCGTCACATCTGAGAGACTCAAACTGAACGTTTTTCATTTTTCCTCCAATGATTATCAGATCTGTCACTGATGACTCGTCTGCCTTCAGGTGGCGAACAAACGGCGAAGCTCAGATGATGGTTCAGAGCTCGTGAGTTAAATATGTCGGCACCATTCGCTCGTTCGTGCCCTCAAATAAATAATCAAGCAGCACGTCTGTAAATTTGTTTCACTCGAGTTTGTGCAGAAACCTTCTGTAATCCTGTGAGGAGCGTTTCAGGCACGTCAGCGATCGCACGGCGTGATTCAGGATTAAAGGCTGAGCTGAAACGTCCGGAATCAAAGGAAAACGGGTTGAAAACCAAACAGAGAGGAAGAGACATGAGTCAGAGACACTGCACGAGACCACAGGAGCGAGTGATGACCTGTGTCCCACAAACAACTCCAAGTCTGGCTGCTGCTTCGAAGTCTGGCAGTCCTCCTCCACTCCTCCACACACACACAGACCCATGCAGTCTCTGACTTGGAGTCTTTTCTTGTTCTTTTCTTGGATCAGTGTTAAAACCAAGTGTTTTTCCAAGAACCCTTCAGCCGCGTCACTGGTGATAACCTGTGTTTTTCTAACTTCCTTTCAGTCTCTGGTTTTTACTGGATTTCACAGCACGACGCTGCTCTTTACAGAAGGACCTTCCTCTCTAGAGCCTAAAATATCACCAGGTTCTGGTGTGAGAGGCTCAGTGGGGCCACGTCCCAGCCTCTCTGCCTCCACGGCCTGGTCTCTGCTGTGGAAAAACACTTTGGAAAACCACAGAGTTATTTATGGAGACCAGAGCGGCTGTTTACTCTGGGACCAGCAGCTCGAGAGCGTGAAGCGAAACAACACGAGAATCATTCCAAAACATTTCAAAACACGTCCACAGAGACAGCAGCTACAGGAAGGGAATGAGAATTTGCATTAAAGTTTCAGAGGGCAACATGATGTCCTGACAGATGTGATATTCACAGCTGTATTCACCTCCGTACCTGTATACAGGAAAGTGTTGCTGTGCCCGCCGACGACCACGTCCACCCCGCGCACCTTCCTGCCGATCTCCTGGTCCACGGTGAAACCGGAGTGACCCAGAGCGATGATCTTATTGACTCCCAGCGTCTGAAGTTTGTCCACGTGCGGCTGCAGGGCCATCACCTCGTCCACGAACTGCAGGTGAGGTCCTGTGGAGCAGCGTGGACAGGTGAGACAGGTGCCAACGTTTCACTCTTCACTGCAGCAACGCTTCAAGTCACATGTTGAAGATGTGAGCACAAATCAGCATCTGGTGTCCTGAACACGCTGAAACCAGCTCATATCTCCCCTGATCTCACTCTGCCAGTTCATCTCTGTTCCCTAATGCCTGTAATTTCTCGTCCTCTGTTTCTGGGAACTCTCTGCCCCTGTTTTCCTCAGAGGAGAAACTTCATGATCTTTCCTTTTTTGGACCTGTAGCCACTAAAACGACTGTTTCCCTCCAGGAAAATCAGATTTGTGCTTCTATGAGCTTCTGAACTCGGCTGAAAAGGTTTCAACAGTAAGATTCAGGTAACTGTGACGCTCAGAGGAGACGGTGAGTGTTATAGAGACGCAGAGTGTGAATCATGATGTTTACGGAGGCCGTCACATGAGTATGACATAAACCATCCATCTCCACCTACCAGGTCTGGACAGAGCAGGCGTTTCCTGCGACGTGTATCCCACCACACCCACCTTCTCTGCACCTACTGTGAATATCTTATAGGGCAGGTACGACTTTCCAAAGGTGGGGGCCAGAGTTGTGTCTGCTTTGATGTTGGCGCTGAGAACAGGACACTCGATCTCCTCCATGAACGGTTTCATCAGTCCTTCCACTCCGTTGTCAAACTCATGATTTCCAAAGGTCTGAAAAACACACAGAGACACGTCAGCTGCAGCTGGACACAGTGAGACGCTCGGACACACGGTCTGTCTATGAGCCATGAACAGTTCAACCGAAGTGGTTTTCTCATTTCTGTAAATGTGGCTCAAAGATGAAAACACTTCTCTGTTAATATAATGAAAACCAGCCTCGGCCTTTCACTGATCCGATGTTTGAATCATGAATCATGGATGATGAGGAGCAGTGAGCTCAGCCTGATCAGGCGGAGCTCACTGCTCCTCATCATCCATCAGCTCCTGCTGTGACTGGAGTTGGACGAGCAGCTCAGACTCACTGTGAGAACATTACAGCACCGTTACCCAGACACTGATGGAGACACAGAACTTTTATTTACTCTCTCATTCAGTTCTTCACATTCTGAACTTGATCAGTTTGGAAAACAGTGAATTCAGTGAATGATCTGAATGTTCATGAAGTCATTAGTGGAATGACAGGAAATTAACAATCTACCTTCCGTCTGGGATCAATCGGGTCGATCGATCGATCAGTTATTGAAACTCTCTTCAGACTCACTCAGAGAAAATCCTGATAAATAAATAAATAAATCTCAGCTCAGCCTGTTTCTTACCATGGCATCATACCGCAGCTTGTTCATGAAATGCGCGGCCTCGGCTCCCTTGTAGTAATTGAACCACACGGTCCCCTGGAACTGATCCCCGGCGTCCAGCAGGAGCACGTTGCTCTCGGAGCTGCGGATCCTCTTGATCATCGTGGCTCTCCGGGCCACGCCGGCGAAACACTCGCCGCCTTTGGTGCATTTCCCGGAGTGTTTGTTGGTCTCCTCCACCCGTGCGTGCACGTCGTTGGTGTGGAGGAGAACCAGGTCCCAGGCCGCCGAGGGGGACGCGAAGAATCCCAGCGGCAGGAGGAGGAGGAGGCTGAGCCGCGGCAGAGCGCTCTGCTCCGGGCGCACCGCGTCCATCTCTCCGCTGATCGAAGCGCAGAAACACGGGAGGAGGAAACCGGACGCGGTGGACGACAAACGGCTTGTTTCCTCTTACATGACCGAGCAGACTCCGTTTCCTCGTCTCTGATCCGGATTCTCTCGGTGTGTCTCCTTAAATGAAACGTGGCGTCCGATGAAAGTACATGCTGAGAAGACCGAGACACGAAGGAACCGAGAGGAACGCTGATCGGCCCCCACCGCCCGCCCCCAGCTCTGACTCTCCGACCCACAGCTGGACAGCTGCGCGCAGGTCAGACCACCCGGCTCAGGTCCCCTCAGACCCGCTCCTCTGTGAACAGATCACAGGTGAAGCACAGCGGCAGAGTCACACAGCTCCGCCTGACTTAGCCGCGGTTAGAAACCTGGATGTGTTGCATCTACTTTGTATTAATCAAGCAATGTTCTCATGTGTCCCTGTCCAATAAACAAGTAAAGAGGCCAGCACACACACACACACAGACACAGACACACAGACACACACACACACACACACAGACACAGACACAGACACAGACACACACACACAGACACACACACACACACACTCTCCTCCTTCCACCTACAACCAGCAGCAGGAAGCAACACGTCCAGACCAAACAGAGGGTGGATGATCCTGCTGACAGGACGGAGCCTGTTTCTGTCTGACAGTGAAACTGTTAGAAGCTTAAAGAATTTAGGTGCAGACAAACTTGTGAAACTGAAACCTGACTCTGACCCTGAGCTCAGTCACTGGAGCTCATGGATCCAGTGCAGAAACACTGGAGATGATGGTTTGCTATGGAACTCACTTATTTTTATCCAGAAGAATCTGGAAATGTCTTCAGAACGACAGCAAACGTTTTCTAACGTTGTCAAACATCAACAGCTGATTGTACTGTAGAGAGGCCGAGGGTGGGCTCCGTGATCTGAGCCTGTGCTAAAACATGAGGGGCCTCAGTCACTCTGTGTGCAGCAGCATTTTCACTCCCCACTGGATTAAAGGTGTAAAGTGTCAAGCTGACGTGAGGACGACGTTTAGTAAGAGCTGCTGCATCTGAAACCACGAGGTAAAGTCAGGGTTTGGATCATGAACCGTGGGACGGCGAGGGACAGCGAGGGACTGGAGGTCAAAGTCTTAGTGTCTCACTACACAAGCTGCCGTTTCAGTCCTGCACTCTCCCACACAGCTCTGGTTTTCAAACCACACTCTGCACATCACTGTGTAAACAGACTGCAGACAGAGCAGTAACACCGTGATTATTTACGGCCGTGCGGTCGAGTGACGTCCACTGCAGCAGACCACGGTGGAAACGAGACTTCTGACTCCTCCATCGGTGAACTGGTGACATCTGATGCATCATTTCCTCATTTAAGGTCACGTTCATTAGGTCACTGTGCACTGGAGGCATTTTCACTCCCATGAGACAATTCAAACCAGTGTCTCGGTGCACGAGTGAGAACAAAGAGTTTTAAAGCAGAAACTCAGAAAAGTCATAAAACCAAAGTCACATTCGGCTTCTCTCCTCCTCACGTCCACCGCCTCCTGCAGCAGATTCAGTAGCATGTGGCTGCTGCCATATGGTAATCTCCTTCATGAGAGGCAGAGATGAATCCATACAGGAGGAGTGATGGGCAGCGAGTCTCACTCACTGATCAGCAGCTGAGCAGCACCCAGAGTGTGTGCAGGAGAATAACTGAAGCTGCTGTACTCCTGAGGCCAGTGGTGTCGGTGCAGGAGACATATTCACCTGCCTCAGCAGCTGGCAGACCACAGGACCCGTCGGCTCACCGAGGATTTAGCTCGACTCTGCTGGTGGTTTCCCACCACGAGGCGTTTTTCCTGCAGAGGGCAGGAGAGTGTAGGAGACGAGAGGAGACGCACTCACTGCTCTGTCAGCGTCTCTCACACTACAACAACATCAGGGCTGAACCATCCAACCCAGCTTCCTCTCCACAGGTTTACCTTCTGCGTATGTTTGAGATGAACAACAACAACAAAAACTGGTGCTCGGTGGTTTTGACAGGAGCTCAGAGGGAATCAGAGAAACAGATCAGAGTGTGAGGGACAGCAGAGACGGAGCTCAGCCTGATTCCAGGTGACAGATAACAGCAGCTGAGGATGAGAACGGGCAGTGTACGAGCTGAGAGCTGACCCTGAGTCAGATCCGTCCTCTCTGAACCGTCCTCTGACGAGCTGATCAATACAGGCTCCGCCTCAGGGCGTCGACCTTCTAACGATCGTGACGATAATGAGACGATCAGTCAGCGGCTGAAGCAGGTGACACGACAGCTTAGGCTGAAACCGGCTGAGAACAGCACGGCGTCCGTCTCCGTCTGAACAGCCGCTCTGATCTCTGAGGACACTCGTTTCCTCAGTGGGGAGGTCAGAGGTCACGGCCGCCCACACAGCGGCATTCCCAGGAGCACACAGGGATTCAGCGTCTTCCTGAAGGACACATCGGCAGGACGGACACAGGAGCTGATTCCCACTGATGTGTCCCCTGACTTTCATCTGTCTTTCCTGAACTTTTAACTGCAGGTTTGTTTTTGTTTTGAAGAGGTGGCTGTAAAAACCGGTGAGTCTTACAGAACTATTTTAAAATGACACGAGAACTGATTTCTAACTAATTCTGTCATTGATTAGACTCTGCACTGGTAAGAAGCTGCCGCAGCACAGAACCTGCTCAGACCAGTGACTCAGCGGTAACAAACCCTGTTTGTTGGTTTTACAGGAGAAAAACACGAAAGGATGAAAACGATTTGGTTGTTTGGGTGAATGTTCTGTGATGTGCAAAAGTTTTAGGCACTAAAAAAAAAACAAAAACCCACAACTTCTCCCTGACCTGAGAAAACCCAGGAGGCTCAAACCGGAGACCTCAGGTCAGAGCAGGCTCTCCACCCGCCGCCACACCACCGCCCACGTGGTGTGATGTGCGTCACGATCCCTTCTCCGGCCGTCAGTGCGCGTCAGCTGCCAGCGACGGGCCTCCCACAGCCGACACGCGGTGGAAGAGGTCTGATGATGAGGCGCGATCTGTCTGAAGGGCGGCGCGGTCTGTCAGAGTGTCAAAACCTCCGCTTCAATTCCACCTGTCATCCACATCCGAAACAGACGCAGACGCCGCCGCAGAAAGGCCTCGTCCGAGGAAACTCGAACCGAGAGACGCCGGAGAACACCAGGAGCAGTTTCTCTGCTCTGTGATGGAGTGTGTGATGATGGAGTGTGTGTGTGCTCTGCAGCCACAGGTGTAAGCAGTCCGAATCAATACGGTTCCAAAGAGACGAAGCAGTGGGAGGTTTTATTTCTCATTCTACAGCTCAGAGAGGAAGAGGAGGAAGAGGAGGAAGAGACTGTGTGAATAATGGAAGCGTTTGATGCATAAATCAGGAGGATGATGGGAGCTCAGAGGGGACAATAGTAAGAAACGTGCCTGAGATCAAACTTCTGTTCTGATTCTGTACTTTGTTACTTCAGCCGACTTTAAATTTAATTAGATCAACTGAAATGAAAGATGAAGCCAGAGTCAGCGTAAAACACCGCGACACCAAACACAAGTCAAAAACCAACATAAAGTTTGGATTTAAATCCTTCTTTGTTTCTCAGCTGCATTTTCCTCTGGATTTTTTTTCTTACTGGTAGAAAAGTGTTCACCCATAATTTCCTCCGACCTCCATGTTCTGCTGCCATCATGGCTCTAAAGCACCAATCATAACACCAATCAAACTGCCACTCACATGTTGAGCTGCAGGTTGTAATGATCACGTTGGTTTAATTGCTCAATAATCGATTTGACCTCTGTCCTCTGAAGAATAAAGTTTTCTCGCCCTGAGGTGAAACACACAGCTGAGTGTGTCTGTACAGTGCGAGATCACAAAGAACAACACAAACACAAACAATGATCTTCAGCAAAGTGTCTGACCCAGGAGAGAAGATCAGCACTGCTGCAGCACCGACGAGCGTGGGGCCACGTGTCTGTACGCTGCGCTGTGTGAAACAACGAAAGGTTCAAATAAAAAACAAATCAACACACAGTTACACACATTTCCGTTCACTGTCTGCGTTTACGGAGATCTGATTTTGGTACAGTTTGTTGTTCTAATGGTTGTTTTCTAGGAAAAATCAGTTCATTTCGACGAGGAGGAGAGAACGTTATTCACTCGTCTCCCTCCCATCTCTTTTCCCAGATGGTCTGGAGGTTCAAACCGGTGATTTCCTTCTCACACGCCCACTTTTCTAAACTCGAGGCTGGGCTGCAAATGACAGCAGAGAGTTACAGCAGGAGGAGGGTAAGAAATGATTTCTCTCCACGAGGAGGAGAAACAGGGGAGGGGCGGCAGAGATGGCAGGATGATGCTGGAGGTAGAAAGTAAAGCTGTTTTAAAAGAGATAAAAACATTCCCTGAACGCCAGCGTCCAAATTCAACCGCGTCGTTTTTGACTTGCAAATTTCTTCATGATTTTCATGCAAATGTCTTACAACAGTTTGTTGGGAAGATGTGATCTCCCTTTAGTCAAGACAACAAAAGCCAGATGGTTAACTTCGTGTGAAGTGGCTCTGAGATGACTCGATACAAACAGCAGCCTCCTGCTTATGAAAGGAAATATCTCCCAGCATGCTCGGAGACCCAGGGGTACTTCAACCATGACATGATTAATAACCCTGCACTTAAAATAGGCTTCAAAAATAATTATAGGCGATGGATGGGGGAAGTGCGGTCTCTGTAATTACACGGCACAAAGACCGTGGAAGGATTTGTGTTGGTGGATCAATGCAGAGACAAAGCAACAATAAAGGCAAAGTGCTGCTGGGAGCCAGGTTCTGATCCAGACAGGTCTCACTGGGGACGAGCGACTCTGACGAGACTAACGCGCACAAAGCGATCCGTCCTAAAACGCCGCCGCCGCCGCCGCCGCCGCCGCCTCCATCTGTGCAGGCTCCTCACAGCACTTTACAGGAAGAAGACGGGTTTTCAGCTCTGGTTTCATCATGAACTGGAACTTTTTCTTAAATCACTGAGAAACTGGAGAAAGTTTCATCAAAGTGAAGCAGATTCAACAGTTTCAGGACATTTAAATAAACTCTCCTACCTACAAACAACTCGTCTCTAAATGTCCACAAACTGTTTCCACTGGATCAGGATCTACATGCAAAACTAATCCCTTCGTTCTTGCTTCATGTCTAAACGTCAGAATCAGACGGAGACGCTTCTCGTTTCCTGAAAGAGGAAAACTTATTCCTGAGTCTGAGCCATGACTGGAGCTGAGAGCTGCGCCTTCTCTTCACGCCTGAAACTTCTGATCCCTCTATCCTCCACTGAGATGCCGTCACCTCCAAAGGGGCCCTCAGGAGCCGCAGAGTTTTTGTCACTTTTTGCTCAAACGCCCAATCACACGGAGCGACGAGGCTCAGACGCCCCTGAGGCTTCAGGAGAGACGCTGATGATCAAAGTCTAAATCTGAGCACGGTATTGATTCCTACATATTCTGCTGTTTTACTGAAATTCATAACCATTCCCTGAAAACATCTTCGATATGCAGCAAAATAAATTTTAAAAAAAGGAAGCTGCACAGAAGTTTAATTAGCTCCCTGGTTTCCCCTCGCTAGCTCAACAATGATTCATAAGCATATTGTACGGTGTGCTGTAAGGCTCACGGCGCTGTGCAGCGGCCTGGCTGCTGGGTTCCAGGTAATTAGGAGCCAAAGACACAGAGACACCCATGGAGTCACTGACGGTCTCTCTCACACACTCACACACACACACACACACACACACACACACACACACACAGTTTGGGAGTTTGGACCAACGTCCTCATCTTTACTGTTTCAGCATCTCGTGTTCTCCTCGTGTGAAGAGCTTTTCCTGACCTGATCGTTACAGGGATCGCACCGTCAGAGTCCCCGGGGTCTGCACTGATCTGCTTTCCTCTGTTTTATATGAAGTGAAACATGACTAGAGAATTTTTGCTGATGAATCATTTGTAGCCTGAGTTTTGTCTGATGAACAGAAGAAAGAACAAATGAGCCAAGATTTTCAAAACCCACTGACATGAACAGGAGAACGAGCAAACAAATGTCTGTCACTGAGAAACTGTTACCAGCCGCTGTTTAACTGACTCGCAAACAAATATCTGCCTTCATATTAAACTGAGATCGTTTCCTAACTGTAACCACACTGTAGCTGCCACATGCACAATTTTAAAAACGCTGTTTTAAACCTAAAAAAAAGTCCTTGAATGAAATCTGGGCCTTTTCAAAATTGTCCAATATCGATGTTCTTGACCTTCCAGAGTCACGAAACACAATAAAACTCCTTCTATTAAAAAATAAACTCTAAACTTTCTGCTCTGCAGTGCAAAATATTTTAGGGTGAGAACAGGAAAACCTTGGTTCTGAGTTTATAACAAACCAACTGCAATTTCATGAATCTTTTAAATGGATTAACTGAGAGTTTGAACTTAAACAGAATGTGTGAGTGAGATCAAGACGTCCCCTCTGCACAGTGGACTGTGAGGTCCCCTGAGGACGACGCAGGACTCCCATGAACTCCAAGGTCAGAGGTCGAGATGAATTTTACGGCGGGCACAAAGCCTCAGCTGCTTCCATCGCCATCCATCCCGCTGTACCTCTCAGCCACTGAAAAACCACCTCCTAATGATTTTCTCGTGATCTTCAGAAGTCTTTTTCTTTTTTCTCCCACCGGGGACGACCTGCAGAGGAGGCCAGAGATTTAGCACAGATTTCATGGTTCAGACGCTCTTCAGAAGAGCCGGCGCTGCCCTGCCACCCGGCTGCAGGCGCTGCCAGAATACTAAGAGGCTTCTTCACCGAGTCGAGAGGCTCAAAGTGGCTGTGCTGAACACACTGAGACACACAATGAAAATCTTCAAACTCGAAAAGTAAAAACTGTTAGCTAACATCATCCAATATGAAAACGCAGTGATTTCTACTAGTTTTGTTGTTGAACTTCCAAATGTTATAGTTAGAATTCATGGAGCAGCAGCATCAGTGAAAAGCCAGAGTCTGCTGTGAGAAAGATGTGTAACGTCCCAGCAGTGAGCGCGACAACACAAACGTTCTCAAAGTTAATTAAAGACCATTAAAGTCCTTCGACACTGTACTGAAGACATTTCACAGCCACGTCTGTCTGGTGTAATTTAGGCTTTTTAATGATCTGCAAGTCTTAATCAACACCACGAGGACAATCAAGCTTTTACAGCAACCACACACGACAATCAGGAACAACACAACCTGTAATACAACAGTCTGATCTCCTCAGGCTCCACCTCTGAGACTTCCTGTCTGCTGACAGCAGGCGAAGTCCTCCAGGAGAAGCCCGTCCTACACTCATCAGGATGGACACCGAAGCTACGCTCTGATTGACTGCAATATCCTGCCTGCTGACTCGGCGCGGGCCCTCCCTCCCTGCAGCCGCTCAGCGGGTGTTTGCGTCAATCAGCCCCTGCCGATGACAGGCTGCCCGGACTAGTAGGCTGTAACGGGCTCAATAAGGGTCCGCGGCACACGGCGGTCCAGATGGACGCGCTACAGGTAAACAAGACGCTGCCAATAACGTCCACGAAACAAGAGGCTGAGCACCGACATTACCAGGTGATGCACTGTGAAGAGAGATCTGAAGAGAACTTGATCTGAAAGAGACTGAAACCTACAAACATCCCACACATAACAACTGCTTTCCATCTCTGAGCTGATGCTTTTTTACTGCTGAGTCAGAAATAAGACACAGAGGAAACGTCCTACACATCAGTGCTGCTCTTTACACAGCCAAACACTAAAGCTCTGAAAAACGACGAGACGTCAGCGCAGTAAGAGAAGCATTTATTTCACCAGGTTTCCATCCTGCTGAAGGGCCCATGAGCAAGAGTTCTGACCAGTCAGCCCCTGCAGAACCAGATAAAACCAAAAACTCAGAATGACACTACTCGTCTTTTCCCTCAAATCTCATTTTGGATCATCTGTTCCATTTCTGAGTGAATCAATGAGGACGATTAAAAAGCAGAAGCTTCAGGGAGCCGCTGCTCCAAACCTGGAACTGAAGGAAGAGATTTTCCAAAGGGAAATACCACAACAGCCTGTGTCTTTATGGCACACACACACACACACACACACACACACACACACACACACACACACACACACACACACACACACTGGAACCAAAACACACAACATACTCACACTGCTGGTTGCCTTGGAGATGAAGAGATTCTTTCTGTCTCTCGTCTTTGCAGTTGTGATTGAGGACACTTGACATTCAGTCACTCAGATTCATCACAGACTTCACTGCGGCCTCATGAAGCAGAACGTGTTCCTGGAAAACGTGGCGTGTTCTCCGGTACATTATGGTGAAGCGCACCTTAACCTCAGCCTCGGGATCCGAGCTGCTCCCAGCGGAACGTCATGTTAAAGGTTTAGTGATTAACTCTTTGTCAGTACGTTTCAGACGGGGGGAACTTTCCTGAATCTCTGTGTCGATATCGTAACTAAAAGTTTCTCAGATCGGCTCCAGAGCTCGACTTTAAATTAAGGCTGATTGATTTGCTGTCTCTTCCTCCTACAACCAACAATTGTTTCCTTCAAGACTCACTTCTATTCCCTCGCTTCTTAAACTGGTATTTCTTTTCTTTTCTTTCACACTTAATTGTTTAAACTGTGAAGCTCTGTAACTTTGCTTTTGAGAGCTGCTGTATAAAGAAACCTCGAGCGTCTAAACCACCTCAGATTTTCACATGTCGTTCCTCTGAAGTGCAGGTATCTCTCAGCTCAGTTCTTTCTTGGCTTCTTCGATAAAAGCGCCGCTGCGCTTTCTGAATAGTTTTAATTCACAAACAGCAAACAGCAGCCTGTGGGGATAATCCAGCCCTGCAGCAAAAACATTCAGCCTTGAATCGCAGCATCGCGTCAATCCTAACAAATATCAAATATCAAATATGAAACGTTTAATGTACTAACACAACAAACTGTTTAATTCCTCAGTTTCAGTTTGACTAAAGCAGATCTGTGTCTCGTGGGTTACACAGACCTGTTATCTGGATGAACTATGTCACTGTAATTATTAAATGAAGTGAAAGAAATGAAAAAATAAAACATACTGAACAAACAGGTGAGACACCCCTGTACATCTGCATCCACCACGGTTAGCCATCAAATCACGGCTGTTGTCTCGTTAAAGACACAATGGAGACATAAGTGATGAAGTTCGGACAAGCTGGTGCCTCCGCCTTCGTGTGGACACCTTTTTGTCAACAAAGGCCTCATCTGCTCACCTTCACCTTTCAGACCGTGTGATACGACCTTCACACTCCATCAGCTTCTCAGTGATAAAGTCAGTGAGGGACGACATTGAAGGCAGCAGCACTGGTGCACGTTTGTTTCTGCCTGTTTTCTTTCGGCTCGGTCGGTCGAGTCTCGACCGCCGGGTCTTTAAAACTCACTAAAAGCCCAATTCTGAACTAAACATCCATGTCAAAGAGGAAATGAGAATTCTTCTGCCCTCATAAAATGCCATTTTGCACATGTGTACTTCGGGTCTGTGTGCACGACTCTCTGCTTTGCTTCCTGGCTCTCATCCCTTGGAGGAGGCTCTGGCCTGCCAGGTCTCTCCCTTTGGATGCAGAGACTTTTCCCTCCCTCATTAGTCTTGTTACACGTATGAAACAGCCCCGACATAATGAGGTACTGCACCACCACGTAGCAGCCGACGGAGCACACATTATGGCTCCGGTGCTGTGGAGAAAAAGCAGATCCCAGGCTGTGGCAGACATGGACCACGATCTGTCATGGTGTTTCTGTGATTCTGGAGCTGAGGAGCTGAGTGCTGCTCATGATTAAGCGTTTCTCTCGGTGGGTGACGAGAGCGGAGATACTTCACCCTGCTCTCTGCGAGAGATTCATGTAAAAGTGCAATGAGTAAGATTAGTACCACCCTGAAGCGCGCGACTGACCATAAATTTATCAGATCTATCTCGTGGCCTCTAAACCCTCTGAATCCAAGCCTGTTTCTGCTCAGGTGTTCACACCATTTCATCTGGCACAGTCACGACATGTGACACACGAAGTCTTTGGTTATTCGCCTGAGTGTCCACAGATTTTGAACATGTCTGTGAACATGTGTCAGTGCCGCAGGAATATGAACCACTGACAGGACTTTAAAAAAATCAGCTCTAGCAAAAAAAACAAGACATCAACAGAAACAACAGAGTAAACTTTTAATCCAAGTCGGACTCAGAGAAACCTTGAAGCCGGTGTCAGAGAACAAGCTTCTGTGCAGCAGCAGCTGAATGTGAAGTCTGGAGGCGGTGGGCTGAGTCTGAGTTTGACTGACGTGTGAATCAACACAGCCACACATAGAAACCTCTGTCAGCATTAAAAATATCACAACTGTAATTAATGTTTCTCCTGATGTGAAACCAGCGTGTGTGTCTGTGTGTGTGTGTGTGTGTGTGTCTGTGTGTGTGTCTGTGTGTGTGTCTGTCTGTGTGTGTGTCTGTCTGTGTCTGTCTGTGTGTCTGTCTGTGTGTGTCTGTGTGTCTCTGTGTCTGTCTGTGTGTCTGTCTGTGTGTGTCTGTGTGTCTGTGTGTGTCTGTGTGTGTCGGTGTGTGTCTGTGTGTGTGTGTCTGTGTGTCTGTCGGTGTGTGTCTGTGTGTGTCTGTGTGTGTCTGTGTGTGTCTGTCTGTGTGTGTCTGTGTGTCTGTGTGTGTCTGTGTGTGTCGGTGTGTGTCTGTGTGTGTGTGTCTGTCTGTGTGTCTGTCGGTGTGTGTCTGTGTGTGTCTGTGTGTGTCTGTGTGTGTCTGTCTGTGTGTGTCTGTGTGTCTGTGTGTGTCTGTGTGTGTCGGTGTGTGTCTGTGTGTGTGTGTCTGTGTGTGTGTGTGTATAGAGAGGTTGTAGAATGACCAGACAAAAAAATAATGAAAACTTGAATAACAAAAAGTGAATTTCACGTCTCTACCACAAACATCTGTTGTATTTTTAATGGGAACAGACACACGGAGCTCACTGCAGACAGAACACAGGGTGTGTTACCACAGACAGGATTCTGAATGGATTTAACTGAGGAACCAACGTTTGTGTGCTAATGGGTCTTCACCACAGGACGTGTTGACCAATTCTCAGAGAAGCCTTGTTGGACAAACGTCTCCATTAGCCGACAGCTTGTAGGAAGTGTGATGGATTTGCAATGAGACGGAGCTGATATCCGAAAAGTTCAATACAGAACAGGGAAATTTGTCCAGGAGGCGTGAACACACTGACGCTCTGGCACCTACAGCGTGTTGCTTATTCTAATGGGTGGAGGTGAGTACAGGCTGTTGGAGGAAACAAACCGATGGAGCAGAACGGAACAGCTGAAAGAAAACAACTGAGGAGAGGAGAGTTAGCCTCAGGCTGCATTCATTTCTTATGTTTATCAGTGAACAGGTCCAGTGTGACACTTTGATTTCACTCCAAAGTTTCTTTAACACTTAAAAAGTGTCAGAGACAAGAAGCAGACAGAGAAACACAGCTGCTATATGACCTGCCCGGAGCTGCGACCTCCTCCTCCACCATTAAACTGTTCCAACTGGCCCTGAATGAACTCACTCCCTGAGCTCAGACTGTCAGAACAGAGACTTTAGTCTTGTTGTTTGGGGGGGGGGGGGGGGGGGGGGGGGGGAGACAAATGATGTAATTGTTCAGAGAAATCACAGGTGTGCAGAGTCTTTACCCACAATCCTCTGTGACTGATGAATGATTCTTACTGAGTCCTGTGTTCACACACTGGTTTGTTTTGTTGTTGTCCCCAGTTTCGGTATTTCAAAGTAAACAAATGTGGTTTGCTGCAACTGCCAACCTCGTTTACTGATTTCAGGATATCCCCCCCCCCCCACCCCCCCACCCCAGTAACAGCAGCCCCACTTAATGTCACGGTGCTCTCACACAGCTTCTTCCACTGCTCTCCCAAGCAGCTGTTTTTGTTCTCACAGTCTAATTTATGTATCTGTGAACATTGTTGTTGCTCCGTCAGCCTCCAGGGTCACTGCAGACAATGTCAGGGAATACTAATAGAATGCAAATCCTTTTAATTATGCATTTTTATTCCTCTTCCCCTCAAGCTATAGTTTGATTGCAAAGTCCATGCCCTCCCTCACTCGGCTGAGGAGCAGCCTGAGAGCGACAGCGACGCCTGGGTCAGGTCAGACGGGGCCACCTGTAGCGGATCCAAAGAGATTTCTATGATACTGTGTTGAGCGCTGCAGGTGGTTTACAGAGTTCTGCTGCTCCTATCACCCTGACTCAGGCTGCTCCTTCCCTGCATGTTTAAAGTGACTTTTATGATGCACGAAAACAACAGAAAGTAAATCTATGAATTTCATAAATTACATCACCAGTGCTGACAAAACTGCATGAACTTTGCATGTGTGTCTGACTCAGAGTGAAATACCTGGTGAAAACTCGGCGTATTGTTCTTGTCAGTGTCAGTCAAACATCTTTGATCATAGCTTTTTATAGGCTGAGTGTGCAGACTTCACTACAAACACTCTCTGGGCGTTTGAGGGAAACAAACTGGACGCGGCCGATTTACTTTGAGACGGAGAACTGAAGCAGAAATGTGTTAAACCGCTTAAGTGACTGAGACATCGTCCTAAACAACAGAGCCTGATAGAAGTTTGCCAAAAGTCTAAGAGCCTCCTCTGCAGCAGCTCAATATCACAACACGGGAAAAGCTTAACGACTGGGTCAATGAGTCACATGAGACTGCTTCAATGACACCTGACATTAATAAAAGTCCCTCTTTGATGGTTTGACACGCAATCTCTCCAAATGTCACCATGACTACTTCCACTACATTTAAATTCTGCTCCTGCTCTCCACGTCCTGTATTTATGAGCCATGTGTGGGTCAGGTGACTGAGGCTGGAAGCAGATGACTATATTTAGACGTTCAGACACCAGAGCAGCTCGTCCACTTCGTGTCCCTCCTCTCTCGTCAGTACAGCGTTGACATACAGTATAAAATACATGCTGGTCAAGATTTTCACTGACCACTGCTTGGCTGCCCCCGTCCTGTCAGGTGAACTCTGCACGGAGACAATCAGAGACAAACTGAGTCCACAGCTTCCATTACTGCCAGAGTTTAACTTACTATGTGGTGAATATTTTGAAAGGGCCGCGTGGAGAGTAGGAAGTAATGAAAATTTCACTCTCGAGTGAATTAAGAAGAGTCTGACAGAAGTTAGATCAAACCAACCAGTAACACAAGGAAATGAGAAACCTCACTGTTCACTTTGCTCCCACAGCTTATTAAGAAACCCCCACAGGGGTCGATATGCAAAGCAAAGGCCAAAACTGCCCCAGATGAATTGAATCTGAACTTTAGTGTTACCTGACATGCTCGGCTAAACTGCAAAAAAAAAAAAAAGAAAGAAAAGAAAGAAAAGAAAAAGAAAGAAATCTAAGTGTGGCCATTCTGGGTTGAGGTAATTTATGAGATCTGGAGCTGCTCTGCATCAAAGGGAAGGAGAACACTGAGCTTCTTAAGTGCCTTTGAAAGCTGGTGTAGAGTTACTGCTATCCTGAGTGTAAGCTAATAACAATGTACAGATTAAAAAATAATTTTAGATAAAACATCACCAACTAAAACACTGACAATATGATTTATGTTCTAATTTTACTGATTTAAACTATAGTCTTTACTGAGACTCAGCTGTAATGTAAAACTGAACTCTGCTGCAGAACAGAGAGACAGTGTTATCTGCATACTGCATCTGTGGCTTTCTATCTTTCCTCTGATAGGCCATCCAATCCACCCACTTACTCTGAAACCACCTGAATGAAGAAGAAAAGTGAAGCTCGGGCCGTTCATCACCGTCAAAATCAGGTTCATGTGCAGAGTGGAATCAAGACAGTGATGGAAATACTCAGCTGCTTTTCCAAGTCAATCACTCGCTCGCAGGCTTCACTTGTCCAGATTAGTGATGAGGTCTGTGGGCGGGGAAGCTTTTTAACAAACCTGGACCTCGGTGGCTGTGGTGGGACTGGCATCCAAAGCACCGCTCCCTGCTGGCTGTGTTACTGACACGGTGCATCCATTTCAGCCTGGGTTCCTGACAAATGAATGTCATTAACAGGCAGCGGAGGGCACCTGGTACCGATGGCCACAATCAGCGGCTGGAAAGCCCGAACCAAAGAGGCAGCCAGCGGGAAGCCCTGGAGGACAGACGCTGGCTGTCACATTAGTCTGAATTAAAGATAAAATCACCCATTTGCTGGACGGTCTAACCAGGCAGGATGGACTCACACATGTAAATCAGACTCAGACAAACGCTCCTTTGTTTCATTGTTTGCAGTGTTTAATGTGTCGACAATAATCTGACTTTACGAGGGGTAATTGAAAAGTTTGTGGCCTGAGATAGAAGGAGATGAGACCGATGTTCACAGTCCAGCGTGATGTTTTGTGCTGCTTTCTTTAAGAGTGCCTCCTCACTGGTCAATATTTGGAGGTGAAAGCCAAACAAATCCCATTTCTGTAATCCTGAGGATCAATCTAACGTCAAGGCTTTAACATTACAGAAGGAAGCTCAGCACTTCATTTCTGACAGTATGCCACAACTGTCTGCTTCGAACGTTATGAGTTTACATTTGCAGGTTCAGTGTTTGTCCGACTTGTAGTGAAAGTCATGACCTGTGAAATCTGTTAAAGAGCCCAGTTCTCTCATTTCCCAGGCCGGTCTGAACGTGCTGTGTTCACTGCTCTCCAGCCATCTACAACATCACAGCCTGAACATCTGGAACATCATCAAAGTTCAATTAGCTCTCGTATCAATCAAGGTCAAGAACGTACCTTTATGAGCTCAGCTGACTCACACATCACCTCACAGATAAAAGGAAAACACACACGGAGGTGGAGAGGTTTAATCCTCTCCTCTCGCTCAGGGGACTGTGATGCATGTTTCTTTAAATCAATTCTCCCACAAGTTCAACAGAGTTCAATTCTCTCTCCATCCTTTTTGGTGAATGTATCACGTCAGCCTCCATGTAGTCCGTTCGGTTGTCGTTCTTTTCGACTCCTGTTAAATCAATCTACAGTAAAAGCTGTACTTGTTCAGCTTGTTCGGCTGCTCGGCTCCTTTTCTGTCATTAAAACACAGAGGGGATAAAGTGCATGCTGAATTTATGAAGCCGTCTTTTTCTATTCCTATTGCAAAAACCTCTGTGAGCTCAAAATGATCAAACTACACTTTCACAGACCACGCCGACCTTAGCAACACTGGACTGCTTTCAGGATCAGCCATCAAAAAAAAATCTTTGATCTATAAGAACAGCGACTGAACATATGGAAAATTCATTTTCCTATAAATCAACGCTGTGCAGATTGAAGGAGTCAGAGGGCTCATAAATCATCGGCTCCTGATGGGAGAGTGTGGACTTGCCTTAGTGAAGCCTTATTTACACAATCTGCTCACGCTCTCTGCAGCCGTTGCACACTAAGCCACTTCACAGCCTCGCTGATTTAGGTTTTCTAACCTCATTTCAAGCTCTAAGAATCAGGCCAACATTTACAGTGAATTTTACTAACATTTCTGAAACTCATCAAAATAGAAGAAACAAGAAATAATATAAAAAATGTGCACTTTACAAGTGGATATTGCAGGAGACAGGAGACAGGAGACGGAGTTCAAGCTGACGACGGGGCAGCTCGTGAGTTTTCCAGGTACAAAGACGTCAGAAATACCAAGCGTACGATTTGTCCTCATGTTGTCTCAAACAAAACGCTGACACATCTCAGCATCAACACAGACCGAGCTGAAGGGAACAGCCACCATCAGACTGAACACTGAAAGGCTCTCAGCTTCCTGGCTGCTCTGCAGTCATCTTCAGTCATTACCTGCCTGCGTGGTCACTGTGGTCTCGCTGCTTCCAGCATAGTGTTCTGGTATATATGAAAAAAAAACTAAAATAAGACATGCCCGAGGGCGGAGTCAGACCTGTGGATCAGCATCAGCAGACTCCAGGCATAACAGCTGTTTCACATGTCCCACTAAAACACCAGCAATCTGTTCTGCTTTGTTTGTCCTTGTACTCCTAAAATGAGAGTTAATCTTGTATTACAGGTGTACAAAAGGTCCAACAAAGGAGGTCTGTGCTTTTGAAAAGTTCGGAAACAAAAAGTGTTTTGAGTCTGAGCGAAGCCCTAAAGCACAGAGGAGGAAGATTTATCAGGCTTTGGATTCACAGGTAATACCTGTTGGTTGGAGACAGTTGGGGACAGTTGGAGACATTCATTGTTAGTTTTAGTCTTTTCATGAACATAACAAAAATGAGGAATACCACCAGACTTTAAGGTGCCTTCAAATATCTACCACACGTTCTTACTGCAGCAGTAGGCTGGTTTTTATAAGCCTACTTTATTTTTCGTTATCAAAAAGTGAATCTCCTCCACTGATGAAACAGCTTACACAGATATGCTGAGACTATCGCTGGGGTCCTCTGCCGATGACGCATCCTGTCATGTCAATCCCACGCATGATGAGACAGATTCACTTCTCCACTGAGGCAAATTAACCATCGGTGCATGTATGAGCAGTCCATTTTGATTTTTTAAAGCACCGCCTATCCCTGCTTTGCTCTCAACAGGATATGAAAGATGAGGAGATCGCAGACAGAGAGGAGCGGAAACCCAAAGCAGACACAATAGGAGCGATGGCTATCAGCTCAGCCGGGGCCCGTGAGCCTTTGGTAATTCATGACGCATCAGGAAACTTATTTAGCTTCCCTCGTGCCTGGGCCATTACTGCAGACACCGAATACGCAGCAGGGGAAAGAACATCACTGCTGATGGTGGCACTCAGTTTCTGGAGGAGCGAGAAGGAAACAGACGAGGGAAGGATCAAAGGCTAACAAGCTGGCATCGTTAGGAAACACAGGCGGATGGAATCCATTAAAAGAAGGCCTCTGTAGTTTCCATCGCAATATCCCACACTTGTACAAGCCAGGGAATCGTTTCCCCCTGGGGGTGGAGCTCTCACTTCTGAAGCAGCCAAAGTCCAGAGCAGAGAAAAGAGTTAAGCGTGAGGGTAATGACTCACTAATGAATGTTGACTGACAGGTAATAACAGTAACACACGGTCTGTGGTTTATCCTCTGCATCCACAGCTAAAATAACTACAGAGTCATACGAGAAGTGCTGTGCTGTTATAAACGAATCAGGAATCAAAACCGCTTCGTCACATCATTCCATTCAGTTCCAGCACTTTTCCCAACACTGAAGAAACTGGAAAACTGGAAAACGATCAAAACTCCTTCTGGTCACACTTCTGTAGCTTTTAAAGAGCTGCACTGAGCCTCTGCAGGAAACACACAACAGACACCAGTGGCTCCGACATCCAGGGTGAAGAATAATGTTAATTATTACTCACATCATTAAAAAGGGGCCTCTGTAAGTACCCTGCACTGATCCATTAAAGAAAGCAACTCATGGACGAATCCCAACTATCAGTACTTAACAAGAATTATTGGTAGTTTTGCTGCTTTCAGTGATGGTTTCAGTGTCTCTACTGAATAACAATCAGCACTTCAAAGTCAAACAAAGCACAACACTCACAACAAAATGTTTAGGTTTCTTCTTTTGTCAGATGTGAAACAATTAACTTGAAAAAAACATCAGTTATTAATCATTTAAAGATCCGTTTAACGTTGGAACGAGTAAATAAACAAGCACAAGCATGAGACACATTTCTTGATGTGGCATTTTCCGGGTCATGGTATTTCTGTGCTAAACGAACGCAGCTGGACCTGCTGGAGGTTATTGAAGATGCTGACGACTTAAGAAGGTGAAGCATCTTCAAAAACCTCAAGCAGCAGTGTGTGTGTGTGTGTGTGTGTGTGTGTGTGTGTGTGTGTGTGTGTGTGTGTGTGTGTGTGCGTGTGTGTGCGTGCGTGTTGATGGCGATGAAAGAACATGTGGCCCAGTGTAACAGTGCGCTCACTGATGTGTTTTAATAGTTTCAGGAAACAGCGGAGCTCAGTGGCTCAGAGGAATCAGACACATCAGGCTTTGGATACACACAACACCTGAGAGCAGGACGCATTCATTGCTGGGTTTGATCTTTTCAGGGGTTTTGTTGACAGGAAGGAGGAAATGGAATATCACCCGACTTATCTTCCAACTGTATTAGAAGATTATGATTCCTGATCCTTATGATGCATTCTTTCTGTTTTCCTTTTTAGTGAAGCTCGCCACAGTGAAGGTTTAAACAGACGCTGATTAGCAGCTTAGCCTGTTGTTTCATACAGGGGGGTGGAAGCCAAACCTTTGAATGTGTCCTGCCTGTTCCTTACATTTGTGGGACATTGTCTGTCCGAGGAGGTGAGGAGACGTCCTATCCTCCACATGAAAATGGAGAACAAGGGAAACTCATCTGACAGTAGGAAGATGCGCTGCTCCAAGTGACTGAGGAAGCCCGTCAACTCCGACCCCGCCTCCACCCTGCACGGTACCTTTGATTTCAGTAGGAGTTCCTCCAGGATCCTGAACAGGTGGCATGAGTTCTGATACTGGTCCACAGGAAAGCTGTCCAGCCCCGAGTCCTCCTGCCCCTGGAAAGCAACATCGACATCAGGGCTGAATGATTTCTTGATAACTATCTCCAGGACACAACATGAGAGGTCAGAGAGGAAAACAGTCACTGGGTGGCTGTCAAGAGTTTAGCAACTGGCTGGAGCTAGCTTGGCCTCCCTGACCTCCTGACCACCTCCTGGACGACTACCAGCACAAATACCTACCTGTCTAATAGTGGGAAACGGTGCATCCAAGACGTAGGCACCAAGTCCTTTAACTACATGACTGCCTTGCTACTGCTGATCCAACTGAAAGCACAGGAGAGATGTAATTCAAGAGAGGGACCGTGGAAAGAAGCTAAAGGAGCTACAGCTAAAGGTAAACCATTACTCAAATAACCCCACACTGGAGTGATCTCTCAGGGATCATGGAGTGATAGATGATGCTGGAACGTGCTGCAGGTAAATACTTACTGCACACGCTATTTAACAGCAGGTGACAGCAGAGAAACATGAGGTACGAGTGTGATTGTTTTCAGAGCACACACTACATCAAATTCAAGGCGTACAACACACACACGCCTACAAACCAAAATGTATTCATTCAAATAAAGGGAAGCTACTGGATTTCTTCCAGGCTGTATCTCAGTGTGCCTTTCTGTGTGTTCACCTTTGTGTGAGATTTCACAAAGAAAAACAACCACCAGATGGTTGTCAGGTATTCCTCACGGCCCGAATCTTCAGAGAGCTGACAGGATGTGACAACGACACACACACACACACACACAATCAGGACCCCCATCCGGACTGGGTCACTTCCTGGGTCCAGAGAGCCAAAACACCATTTTCTTTATCTCTCACAGTTCACTTATTGGAATGTGCGTGTCTGGAAACTCTCCTCGATACAAACACACGGTTTAATACAGAATTCTTCCTGAAAGTTTATGGGTTCAAAAATAAGCAAACAGACAAAAACAAAATCACCGTATCTCAATAGCTGTGTTTCGGTTCACTCTCATCAACCTTCTTCATGATACACAGGTGCATAACTCAGACTCGAGCATTTATTAACAGAGCTGTCAGTCAGTCTGAGTGTGATAACAGGTTCCAGTCGTGTGTCAGGTTAGTTTCTGAACTGTGAATATCGGGGCTATATCTGCTGCATGTACAGATACTTGGTGACTCGCTGCCATGAAGAGACGGTGCCAGGCAGCTCGACACAGAGGCCTCGGATATTCACACTGTCTGCGGCAGCAACTGTCAACAAGACGGGGAGGACATATTTCACTCGGGTGAACACGGGGAGAGAAGACTGCAGCGTGATGTGGCTCTGCAGATCATCGTCACAAAGATAATGACCTGATTATCTGAGCCCTGTCCATGCACAGATTCTGGTTTTTTCTTTGGGGGGGGGGGCACAGTCTGAATGATTTCTTGCCATCCTCTGAGCGCCCCACCAGTGCTGTCAGACGATCCATCTAAAAACCAAAACAAAGTGAGGGCAACATGAAATGAAATGAGGCAGGAAGAGCGGGAACGAAAGCTCCCTGAAACTTTGAGTGTGAAGAGAACGCCATGATTTATCTTAAACATGTTTTCAGCTTGACTGCCTAAACAGTTCACATCCTATTTGCGGGCACAGGCATTAATTAATATGGAATATGCAGATTCTCTTGATTTACACCAGAAAAACAGCTGAAGCTGCTCAGAGAGTCAACAGTAATAAGATCTGAGCCAAAGTAAAACATTTCCTACAGTCTGTTTGCTGCTGAGAGCCAGCGAGTGATGGAAGGTCTGAGGTCGCTGTTAATTATTTTCAATGAATTGATGAAATGTTCTTTCAATAAATAAACTTATTGTTTAGTTTACAAATTTAAGAAAATAAAAAACCACCCATCTACGGGCTGTGGGACATTTTTCACTGGACATTTTATACAGTAAATTATTCACTTGGAAAAAAATAAATGTTGACTCATGAAGCTGGACACAAACAACAATACACAGCTACTGTGTGTGTGTGTGTGTGTGTGTGTGTGTCCTGGTCCACTGGGTCACCAGGACGTCCAAAAGTCCAAAAGAGTCTTTATCAAAACTTTGGCAGCAGAACAACCCGCCATTTTTAAAAACACTGTCATTAAACTGCAAACGCTGAACAATACACACTGCAGTCAGGACAAGGCAAGTTCACTCACTCATCACTCAGAACCACTGAGCCGGATAAACACTGTGATTCAAGGAACAACAACAGGGAATCTGGGAAAACGCGGGGAGGAGCCGAGTGTTAGAACAGGAAACATAACTGCAAATAAACACTGTGCTTCAAAACAGAGAATGAGACAAAGCTGGTTTCAACACCTTTTACTGAAACAGAAGAAATAAAGATCCCACTTTTATCTCATCATCTAATCATTTGCTGCTTCTACAGATCAAAACAAATACATTTTTAATTGTGTTTGTTTTGTATAGATGTGCGTGTGATGATTATTTACTTTCAGGTGTGATTTCTACAGATCCGGTCGTCACCTCCCCAAACAAAGCTGCACCGTCAGTTTTATTCGACAACATACAACAACATTCAGGAGGCCGAGGCGGTTTATGTCAGCTGCTGCTAAGAGGGAGCCCGAGACATTCTACTTTAATCTACCACCTGTCAAGCACTCGTACGCCCAACGAATTTATGAAGCCGCGGAGCGGCATTCGATAGAAAAAAAAAAATCGATAACTGGAATGAAAATCTGGAAGAAGCTGTGATGGAGCATTTGTGAAACACACACACACACACACACACACACAGTACAGCTACTCATCCACAGGGGGAGGTGACACAGACGGTGGCCTGAGATAGAAAACATGAAGCCACAGAGGGCCTGCTGGGTCTCACTGCTCCTGCTTCTAGCTGGGTAACTGTAATGGTTGTATTAATAAACAGGTTAAAAAAGAAAGTACAGTATTCAGTGTATAGATAAGTGTTCTGTACAGATTATAAAACAGTCTGCAGTAAGGTGTTAATACGCAGACATGAGTGGCCACATGCTGCAGTCACTGTAACATTCCTGTCTCTACGTCCAACAAAGACGGTCTGAGATCAACCGCTTCGCTCCAGAAACGGGGTTCAAGGCTCTGACAGGCAGCAGGACACTCACCGTATTCTTATTTTATTTCTGTCTGTTCTGTTCCATTTCCCTGCCACTGCAAATCAACGTTCCTGGCATGAAGGGGGAAAAAAAACACAATGCAGACTGACAGATTCATCAAGCGAACCGAACAAAAAAAAAAAAAAAAAATCACCAGGCCTGCCTCTGGAGAACAGAGATGCGAGAGAAACAATTGACTAATCAGTGGGTGGCTTTTCTTCCAGATGTGGGTTCAAGATAAAATCCCCTGAGGCGGTATCTCTTTTACAACAACCCCAGGATATTTAACAAGCAAAGCATCCTTTCATAAGACGGCACGACCAGCTGTGCTTCTGGCTTCGACAGCATTCTGACACAAAATCATAAATAATTACGAGTAGACAGTAGAAACAAAACTCTATTCTCAGACAGTTTCCCCTCTGTGCTCAAAAGTGTGTACGGAGGGGTCGTCCACCGTGGTGGAGAACAGCACAATAAAAAGAACAAAGAGTGGGAGATAAGAACGTCAGATGAAGTGACAGGAGGCCCGTCTGCACGGATCCAAACCCGAGTCCTGCTCTGAGTGAGAGGATGAAAACAGCAGGACAGACTGATTGAGTTTGTTGGCTCGTTAGAAGTCCTCGGGGATCCGCCGGGCTGCAGGATGACAGCGGCAGGATTCATTGCTGCGTTTTAATAATCTAGATAAACTACTCTCTCCCTCCACGCCAGTAACAGGACAGCCTTTCTCTTCCAGGCCAAACCACAAAGTCAAAAAGACTTTATCTGATCCCACTGAGCGGCCGAAGCTAAAAGCTGGACGTGAGGGCTCAGATGAGGCTGAGGTTACGCAGAAGGTCATTTCATTATCGACCTTCCAGGTAAACATGATGATGAGTTGTGGCTTTGAAGGCAACAGGAAACCATAGGGTGTCTCTGAACATGTGCAGGAGGTTGAACTGTAACACACAGACTCGCTCCCTGTGAAACTGTGTGTTCGTAAGCAGATAATTAGCTACCGTGAGAATCGGTTCATCAGAGACGAACACAGTCTTTCTGCTATTTTCCTGATATTTCCTGGATTTTAAAAATTACATCATGCTGCAACTCAGACAGCGAGACATTAACAAACGCTTTAACTACAGATCTTCTCCTTGGCAGTAAAACGAATCCCTGTAAAACTGTCAGTGTAATAATGACATAATGACAAAGGCATTTAGCAGCTAAAGAGAAGCTTTAATATTTTACTGACGAGGAGCTGGAGTAATCCACGCCAGGCAGCTTTGTCTTCACTGTCAGTGTCTCACATTCATATTAAACATATGGCTGTCTTTACATTTTAATTCCTGCTTAGTGCCATGGATCTGGATTTGGATCTGGATCTGTCAGGATAGTGAAACAGGAAATAATAAGCACCTGAACCTTTCATAGTTTGGGGGCTCCTCGTAGACATATTTGACAATAGAGAGTCCAAATAAAGTGTCCATACCCACATAGGAAACCTATTAATTACCACCGATGGGATCTGGAGATGTGAAAGGTCTTTTCCACTGAGCTGGATGAGGACCTCGAGTGTGGAGAGGAGAAAACTCCTGGATCTGTATGCAGCGAGCGAGCCTGAAGCACAATGACCCAGTTAGCATCGGCTGCCCTGAGATTATAAAGCAGCGCCCTCAATGGGATTTAATTGTCCATCTGATTAGACCTAGAGCTCATCTCTGTTCTGACTGGGTCACACACGAACAGCAACCGCTGGCCTGGAAGAGAAACTGAACGTTTCTCAAGTGGAAATAAATACAAGACTGAAGACAGATACATGAGGTTTATGTTTATGTAAAATTTTAACTGTAAAGCAACTGTGAGTAATTATTGAAAATGTCTGCAAATAATTATTTTCATTATCAGTTAATTTCTTATTATTTTCTTCTTTCTTACTTATTACTGGAGCTCAAGCTGAAATCTTAAATCTGTGTTCTGGTCCTAAGTTTGTGTTTTTGTCAGGATTTCACAAACTGCTCCCTGAGAAACAAACAAGTGACATTTTGAGTTGCTTTATTTTGTTTACACTGTTTACACTGTTTACCTACATAGCCTCATAAAGGCTAAACAGAGGAGGGAAAGAGGAAGGAAAGAGACATGGAAGGACATAAAGGTAAATGGAGGGAAAACGATAATGAAAGAAAAGAGCAAAAGTGATTCATAGAAAATTAAAAAGGCAGAGAACAAGAATCAGAAAATACAGAAAAAGACGAGCAATGAGAGAGACAGGGAGAGAGACGAGGACAGAGCGAGGCAGTGAAAGCAGAGAGAGCGAGGGAGCAGCTGACAAAGAGCACATAATGAAGCGGTGCTCGGCTGGAAGTGTGAAGGGCAGTAATTTACTGATCAAGGACAGAGATTGATTTGTCACCAGAGAGGAAAAGAAAAGCCCACAGAGTGAGTGAGAAGCTTCGGCCTCCTCTCCACAACAATACTGTCAAGTTAGGCGGCTCGGTGTCACCACCTGAACGCACAGAGGCCCGGCCTGAGATGACCGAGACCACACCTGCACCGAGGTCCGACCGCAACAGCTGCAAGTCTTTCTACAGCGATTGCTTCTCTTAATAATAAAGACGACCTGATTTTTACTCTAGCACCACCATGAGGTTCACACATTCACATATTGCATATTTGGTTTCAAATGAAATAACAACCCAGAGTACACTTTAGCACTGTAATCACAAACAAACAAATCAATTTTCTTTTTTCTGTGAACAGGTTATTAAAATTTGTTCACAGCAAAAAAAAAATGCTGTCGGCTGAGAATTGCCCTGCTGCTGTTAGAGAACGGGGTCAAACATGAAAATAAGCTTGTTTACCAGCACAGTATTGATGACAAACCGTCTCTGGCCCTGGCCTTCCCCATACGGGCGTGTTGATTCTCCTTTGAAGTGCAGCGTACAGAGGATTGCTGGTGGTCCTCCACTGAGATGAATGCAACCACAGTCTGCTTCAGGCTTACAAGCAAAATGACCCCACACATCCTTCCCCACCTGTCAGCCCACAGAACACAACAACTCCCAGGAATTGATTTTTTTTTTCCTCTTTTTTTTTTTTTGCCTTTGTCTTGTAGAAGCGTCCTCATGCAGTGTTTTATTTTTTTCCCCTGACCATCTCTTTCAAGGCGGTTCGCCGGCAATCCACCGATTCAACCGACAGAAAATCGATCCAATCTCATCCGAGCCGTTGTTCTCTGAGCTCAAATCTCGACATCTCGACCGCCCGGGGAGGTGGAAGAACACAGGTTTGTCTGTTTCTCGCACACATATAAGAGAGTGCAGTATCCTCCTGTTTCTCTTTTTTGTTAAATGGTCTCATGAGGCTGTGGCAGTTGCCGACAGGAGGTCAGTTCTGTCACATCTGTCGGCCGCAGACGGCTGGTGCGACAGCTGAGTTTCCCCAAAGACCAAACCACTATATTTCCAGTGTTCAGCCACATGGAGAGAGTTGATAGAGTAGAAATGCCAGAGCTGACAGGAGAGCTTCAGATTTGACCTGACAACTCAACGTCCTTTGACTCTTTTCTCTTAAAAAGCTGCTCTGAGCTTTCATATGTTCACAGTCTGCTCCTCTACATTCACTGAAGCTGCATGAATCACTCACGATCCCTAAAACTGTCTTTCACTGTTTTACTCATTTAATTTCATGACTTATTTTGGTGGCTCTGGTTATTATCATTCCTACCAATAACTACACTGTCCTCCCCAAGTTAGTGAAATCACTAAAAAGAAGCACAACAGGTCAAGAAATGAGCAGTTAGACACAGACTATAACATCTTTACAGACAAAATCCAGTTTCAGAGATACTGAATTATAGATTCAGGTGGTGACCAATCACCTGAACGAACAGGTAGAAAGTCAAAGACTTATTTTGTGCGTCTTCAGTGATTTTGTGTATTTATTCATGACTTGAATAAAGTGAGTTTGACAGTAACTCCAAAGAAGCTTCCAGGTTTAGTTTTATAAAGCGACTTTGATCGACCAGTCTCATTTTCCTTCCTGGTTAGACCGCTAATGAGAGCGGCGAGCTCTGAGGACGGAGGACGGCTTTGATCCTCGGCTAATTGTCCATCTTTTTCTCTCCCTCTCCCTTTAATCTGATCGATCTGTCACGTGTGCAGCGGCGGACGTGGACGGCTCACCGCACCGAGAGCAGGTCACCTCACCGACAGGAAGTCTGCCATCGAGCCGATTTATTCAACACGGGAACCGACCATGGAACGCAAACAGCAACACATCTCTGTAATGGTCCACAGGTTTTACAAAAAGGTCACTAACTAGTCATTACTAATCTATGAATAGAAAGGGAGTAGAAACAAAGCTTTTCTATACAGCATATATTTAAATTATAATATTTAATATTTCCTATATTAACAGAGGATCAAGTGCCACGAGTATCAGTGCACCCACAGAGCATTACAACCCACTCTGCCTTTCTGTGGAGCATTTTTTATTTTAACAGTTCAGTCGAGGTTTGACAGCGATGAACTGACTACGATTGTTTAAGTGACTCATCAAGAAACAATGTCGTGTATTCTCCGGTTCCAGCTTCTCAGATGTGATGGTTTGCTGCTTTTCTCTGTTTTCTTTTTTTTTCAGAGCATTTAGCAGCTAAAGAGCCAGATACGTCCCTCAGGAGCCGGTGGAGACCAAACCAGAGCTAAGAGGAGAGGGAACACTGGGCTTACAATCTGACACACCTCAGACAAAACAGCTGTATAAGGTAATAATGATGCTGAAGTACCACTTTTCTGTATGAACTTTATATTTTTGAAATAATATAAACTGTGAGAAGAACTGGAACTGGACTTCTTCAAATCTTAAGAACCATGTATGTGTAAATATAAACTGGGGTCCAAAGGGAATGGGAATCCTAAGTAATCCTGAAAATATGTTGCTGCTTTCACATGTTGTATAAACTGACTGATGAACGAAGAACACGGAGCTGATTTCATTCTGCTTTGCTGACATGCTGAGTATTTAAAGTCAGACTCATCAGTGCAGACACATCTCTGGTTTTGGCAGCTCTGCCTAAATTAATTCTGTCTGGCCCAAATTCCTGCTCTTTAAATGTCCTTGGCAATGATGCAGATTGCTCTAAATATTGGCTCAATTAATTTTACATTTCATCCACTTTGATCCACTTACTGCAGCTGAAAAACCACAGTATGCACACATCTCTACACGGTGCTCAGGATCACATAAGTTAGCTCTTGACTGATGTGTTGGTCAATCAGACTGTAACTGAACCTAAAATGCCAAAGCCATTCTGACTCTGTATGAGAATGTACAGCTTGTATTTATGTGAAGCACGATTTACCCACAGCAGATGGCATTAAATAACGCTTCTGTCCATTAAAATGCCACAGTGAAGAAAAGCAGAGTAAACTCCCACTGCCTGAAAGTCATTTCTGCAGAAGCAAACTCGTCATGTAACAAGGAGGCCATGATGGTCACGGAACCATATATTTCCCCACCCATATCTGCATTGTAATTCAGTACAATCAGCTCTGCTCCACCACATGTTTATCCATTTATCTGTCCAGATCCACAGGATGCATGAGACACAGAGCAGTGGATGCAGTGGATTGTTTTAACGGAAGCTGAGAGAGGCGAGCTCTGTGGGAGGAAGATGACAGATAGAGACGAAGACGACAGGCAACCAGAGAGCCAAAGAATGCTAATTAATTAAGCCATCACCACAGATGCCACCAGAGCTTCCACACAAAAGATGTACAGAAAGAGAAAACACACTGTCCTCAGAAAATGCCTGAATATACACGTGACAAGCACAGAGATAATAGCAAAGCACTTTTACTTTAGAATCACACATAAAACTAATAACACACCTGCTGCTTACGGCGGAGCGTGCCGATGTGATGAGAAACAACAGTCATTATTTTAAAGGGCATCTTGATCCACGAGCCTCAACAATGCACGAGTATAAAACCAGATCAACTGAAATCCACCACTACGACAGAAAACGAGATGAAGACGCACACGCTGCGTGTTCACGGAGACACATGAAGTCAGTGAGCTGTTGGGTTACACAGTGCGAGATGCACAGTTTAGCTGCAGCGTCACCAGTCTGAGTCCAGCTCCACTGATATAAACACAGCTGGACAGGCGTCGGTCAGAAGAGACAAACTCTTTCATTAGAATAACAAATGCCATTTTAGGAGGGAAGCAGCAACGAAACACCACCACAGACCAGAGATGGAGCTCGATTAATTCTGTTATCCTGTCACATCCTCCAGCATATTAGCATAACAGTAGTGGATAACACTCGCTGACTCACATTTTATTTTGCTCACTTTTCTGAAATCCACTTAAAACTTACTCAACATTTTAATGGAAACACAACTACTGAGATCACCCAGAAAGCCGATACGATAAAAGCATCCAAATGGCTCATTATACAGCACTGTCAGAGGCCTGTTAGAGCTGTCAATCAAATTCAAACCAACGTGTTATTTGTTCAAATTAATTCAAACCCAACCCATGGAGCCCGAGTTCAGATACACTGAGAGTTTTTTTTTAATATTAAAAAAGTTGATTACAGATTGAACATTAATTTTCTTCTCTCAAATAAAAGGCGACAGACCTGCTCCCTGAACACCAGCTAAAATGGAACCAGAATGAATTATTACTGAATCAAACCCACACTGCTTCCCGACCCGGGCTGTCGGGCAGCTGACGGGTCCTGCAACTCAAAAAACTCTGACGTGTAAACACCTCTCTGTACAAGAGTGTTTTCAGAAAGGACTTGAAGGCTGATTCAAGGTAGCGACGTAAACTTCCTCTGGCGAGTCGTGGATAGGATGAAGAGGATGTAAAGGCCGTGGATTTATTGTCCGTCAGCCTCTGATCGGTGATCATCCTGTGCTGGGTGGTTGTTTTCTACACTAGAGACTGCACTGCTAGGTTTAAAATGTTGGAGACTACTGTGAAAACACAGGCTGATTTTTACCCTGAGACTTGAATCTTGCACTTGAACTGTCACCAGACAATTTGTTCTTACTGCTCTTCCTGTATCAGGACCGACAATCTCCACCTCTCAGTTTACTGCTGACTCGACTCGACACGCCAGCGTCCTCCACTCCCGCCTGCCCCCGAACAGCGGGAGGAAAACTGTAACGTTGTCGTCATCATTTGTTTTCCTGCAAAGATGTGTTATTGGTTTTCTTTCCCCCTGAGGAATGAGAGCAGAGGTGAGTGAGGACAAAAAGAAGCAGACAGCCTGACAAAGCTCTCTGTGGCAACTCGAGCCAAGGGGGACGTGTAAAGCTCTTAGTGGGTCTGTGTGAATGATGCAGACACTACTGACTGAAGTGGAGGCTGGAAGTAAAAAGTACAACTATGCTTCATGTATGAACAATGTGTAAAGCTCACTTTGTCTTTTCATGTGTTGAAATGTTGAAAAATGAACTACAAATAAAAACGTACATGAATCTGGCAGCTTCCTGACGCTGTCCTTAAGGCTCCACAGGGTGGTGTGCCACCCACATTTGGAGCCACTGATGGAGGCTGTTGTTCTCTTCAGTCACGTGACCGCGTGAGCCGTGCTGAACGAGTAGTCTCTGCACCAAAGCACCTGAGAGACAAGGTCGAAGCACCATTTTGGTTTCTGCTACTTTGGATACGAGTGTAGTTTGGGATGATGATGTGTGTTCATATGTGAGGATGAAATTATGATTAATTTTCTGTCAACCCACTAACCAATTAATCAAGTAATCCATGCAGCTCCATTAACATACAAACCTGATTAGTTTTTCTTTATTAGTGTTTAAAATATTGATCTTTATCATGAGCTGATTAGAATGAAAGTGCAGAGCCAGAACAAGCTGAGAACAGGTGCCAGATAAAACCTCTGTTTTCCTGTAGGTCCCCTCACCACAGCATTCCTGAACAAAGACTGACACTCTGGGAAAAGTCGTGCAGAGAAATCCGTGTTTTATTCAACAACCTGCATCTATATCATCACACGCTGCAGCTCCGGGATAGTAAAACAGTTTCCTCCTCTGTTCAGATGATTTAGCTGCTTTACCTGTTGCACAACTATTATTATTACTTTGCAAAGTTATGTGTCTGTCAGTCAGATCACCTGACATTACCTGTCCTCAGAAGCAACAGATTTATGGACAGCTGAGACAAACAATGGAATCATGCAGGCAGCACGCCGTCTTTATAAGAAGGTAAGCTAATGTAGCTGTCAGGTGCTGCGGATGTGGAGGTAACAGTAACGTACAGCCGGCCATCTTTAGCGTTGCTGTCAGGAGGGGTGAGTAAATGTAAAGATCACAGAACTGATGCTGTGTGATGATACAGTGTCTGGATCAGATCAGAGAGGACGGTTCTGTTGTCCTGATATTTAAAGATGAAATGGGATGTACCGATCAGTCCCACAGCAAAAAAACATTCTCTGAGGGCCGCGGAGCCAAAGAGTGCAAACTGAGCTGGCACTGGCCTTTAGAGGCATCAGCTGTGATGCTCATTTCCTCTGGCTCTGCCTCCACCGCTGAACCCCGCATGCCTGAAAACTAATTCATCATCCCAAAGCCAAATTTAATATCCCCAAGCCGAACTTAATATCATTAAGGGCAATCATCCCAGACACTGGCTGGATCTGAAACTCATCAGATCATTCTAATGAGACAATAACACAGAGAAGTTTCATGGGATTAAGCCAACTGACGCTAAAGAGGGAAGTTAACCAGGGAGGCTTCTCAGCCACACTCTCCACACAAACAAATCCAGTGGAGGATTATTATTATTTATTTATTTGTTCAATTTAACAACGTTTAATTTATAACACGTTACAAAATGAGGACTAATGCAAAGAGTCACATTTTATCTGAAGTATAGTGATAAAACATGAAGTAGAGCTGAAACGATCTGCAGATTTACTGACAGAAAAATAAATCAGCAATAAATAATCAGCAGCTCGTACACTACGACGAGTTTCACCTGAATAACCTAATGTTTCTACAAACACAGCCTCACGTTGCTATGAACACATGGCTGCTTTAATCGATCACTCCTTTCAGCTGCAGTCGAGTCCGTTTTGTTCCATGTTCTCCACATTGTTACTTCAGATCAGTCAATACTCGAATCACAATCCCAAGCTCAGACACACAGAACACAGCTCTCATGCTGCTGTCCTCCTGTCAGATGGATCTGTCAATCAGCAGCTCTGATGATTACTCTTACAGGTGAATAAGTGCCAAATATTCTTTGGCTCCTCAAATGTGAGAATTTCCTGCTTTTCTCTGTTTGAGTCTGAGACACGGTGATCTCTAATCTTACAGACTAAACAACGAATCAATTAGTCAAAGAAATACAGTAATCAACAGATTAATCAATAACGCAAATAACCATCAGCTTCAGCCATATTAATTTTAACGTTTGAGCCGAGGATAAGACGGTTAGCCACAGGCCACCCACAGTTTGCATAAAATGCAGACACAGGCACGGTGACAACTGAGGGTGCATAGTAATGACGTGGGGATGGCATTTATACTGCCCCGTGGTTTAGTGCTACTGCTGGATTTCATGGTGGCTTTGTCCCGAGGGGCTGCGGCCGTTTGGTGCCACTGACTGTCACGCCCTCTGACAGAACAACGCAGCGCCCAGATGGCACGGCTTATCTGTATGCTGCTCCGCTCCAAGGACAGTGGCACCAGGCTGCAGCATCTCTGAGGATGCATGTCAGACAGCAGCGCCAGCAGCCGCCGCCTCCCTGCTCCTGACAGACTGCTCACGACTTTAATGCCTCCACTCACAGCTACCAATGCCCTTGAAACAGTGCACCCAGAACACTCATATTTCAGCCGATTCCTCCGCCAGCTCAGAGTAACCCGTGGCTCATCATACGGCAGCATGTAGCATGCAGCGTAACCTCCTACAAACATTTACATATTATACTGGACTGCACTGTCACTGCTTCACTGAAATCATGGATCTGACTAAAGACAAAACCGTTCCCTCATCTCTCAGCTCGACGGTTTGAACTATTGATTTAACCAGTACTGTGGTTCCATTTTCACTCAGACACAGGTTTCTGTGTCATTTTCTGCTATTTAATCTCATATACTGTCTGTTCAGCATCTCTGTTTCATGTAAAACAAAAAAAAAACACTGGCATCTTCTACAGCTGCAATGATTAATCACTTAGTCATGAATATCCCCCAGAGGAACTTCCCTTTTCAGCAGCAGACCATGAGAACAAACTCCAGACAGTGACGATCAGACATCAGAATCAAACAACAACCAAAACACAACTTGTAACTGAACTTGTTCAGGCTTGGTCCTCTTCGGTCTTCGGCACTCAGCCATATTTTACATCATGAAGAGATGGAATTCAAGTTCAGGAAAGTTAACACCCACAGAGCTGTGAACTCAGTCATTTCTGTGTTAGATCACTGCCGTGCATGTGTGGTTCCAGGTGAACGCCCAGATGGGCGGTTAAGGTCTCCCCCCACTATGATACGAATGACAACAAGGAAATTAGGTTCATGATGTGTGAGTGTGACACTAAGCGTTTCAGCCATCACCGCCTGTCCTCTCAACCTCTGGAACATAAAAGCCTGAGTCAGCGAAGAGTCGTCGGACAGATGGGAACGATCTGCTCTCTTAACAACCAGCTGGAAAAGGGTGAAGGCCTGTTTGGCATTCACTGCTGTGGCAGGTGGTGTTCCAGTGACCTAACCACTACTTAGGGAGTGCATATTAACAACACAGGCAGCCCAGTGTTTAAATATAATGTTTGAAGGGTTTGAGGCCAGAGGCAGACCGTATGGATAAAATCCTCTATTAATATGTGTATAACTGTATATCACAATATTGATATATATATAATCAAACACCTCGGCTGAAATGCTGAACTGTTTTTGGATTACCAAAGAAAACCATACGCAGAACAAACCAAGTTTCCTCTCATCACTCCAGCTCCCGAAGGATTCATGTACTTTTTCCATTTGCAGTTCGAATGACTAATACTCTGCACTGAAAGCTGTAATCAATGTTTTTCACCAGGAATAGATGGAAATGCATAGCAACTCAGCATTGAATGGATACCTGATGACGCACACAGCTCACTTTACCTACATCACAAAATAAGACCTGAGTCAAAGGCTGCACCTGCTCAAAAGGTCTAAAAAAGAGTTGGACACCTGTAGTTTGGACTAAGGAAGGAAATCATACTGCTGACAAGACACTACTGCTTTTTAGTTCTCATCTGGTCCATGTTCACACTGATGCACTATTTTATATGATGATGATGATGATGATATTTGTGTTAATGCTGACATTAAATAACAAAACTCCAAAGACTTGGAACTGAACTGAAAACAGGACAGAACAGATTTTACATCACTGCCTAAACTTCTCCACACAAAAGAAATCCTCCACGCAGAGAAACACCTTTCACTTAGCATTATTGACAGAGAGCCAGGGGTCTGCTGCTGACAAAGGGCTGAGGCAGGGGTCTGTTCGTGGCTTTGACTCGGCCCTGGGGACCATATGAAAGCTCAGGTTTTTATACAGGCAGCGTGGCAGCTGCAGAGCCCGGTGGCTTTCAAACAGGGGACAAGAAACTCTCAGAGGGTCTTTGTAGAGTCCCAGTGGGTCCTCAGCTGAGTGACATATGGTTTAATGTCACCTCTCAAGTCTGCTGTAAAAGTAAACTCCACATTTCAATTTTTAACATTGTGGTACAACTTCTACTGCTACTGCTACTCCTGAGGCAGTTAATCAGTTAACTGATTTTTGTTTGGGCTATGACGATTTGTGGGCATATTTCACTATTGCTGAAATAAATATGCAATATATTGATTAGTTAAAAATGCATTTATTAACCAAATGAAAATATTAGTGTCTCTCTCCTACCCTGAAAAGGTGAAAAAAGTGTTTTGTTATATAACCTCTGGGCTGTAAATACCAGCGTCTGACAAACAGCTGGTTTGTGTGGGGATTCAACAGGTGTCCTCATTACAGTTCACTCTGTATAAAACTTCAGCAGAAATACAGACGTATAGATGCTGCAGGCACGGAGCTACAAGCAAATAAGACTGTCCAGTGGCTCTGTCTTCAAATACACCAAGTCTTCAAAAGCAATCTCCTTATCCCTTCTTCAGCCTTGAAAGAATAAAGGCGTGTTGTGGTGGTGGTAGCGGGTGGACTCAGACATTTCCATGGACACACTGATGGCCGTCTGCGTGCTTTGAAATGTCAAACGCTGCTCTACGCTAACACGCTGATTAATTTCAGTTTGCAAACACAGGCCTCCTGAATGCTCAGAGGAAGGTGCTCCACTCGCATGTGCCAGCGGCTCACGCTCCAGCTTCCCGCTTACAAATGCACATTACTGCCGGTTTATCGGAGACAATGACGCCACAGCAGCACAGCGTGGCGTCAGAATCTCCAGTGAACAGTGGGCTCAGCTATTTCTTTCTTTAACTCCCAAAAACGCGGCGCTGATAAAATTCTGTCTTTGGCATCGCCCGAGTCGAGAGGATCTCTCTGGGAGACGGAGACAACCAGGCGCAAATGAGCATGACTGAACCCGCTGAGTGGGAGGGAAGCTCAGCAGGAGGGGTGAAGGGGGAAATCATCTGTTTCCTCTCCCTTTTCTCACATTTCCATTTCGAAGGACCCCCGGTGGCTAGGCACAGCTCTGCCTTCCACAGGAAGCAGGCCAGCCGAGCGCAGCTCTCGCCCGGCCTGTGACTCAGGCGGTGACTGAGGTCTGCTGAGAGACGTCTGAATACATGGCAGACAGGAAACTGGTGGGAAGCAGTATTGATTATGGTGGTTCAGAAATGACCGCAGCAATGAGTCAATAGGGCAAACTGTGTGGACCTGAGGCCTCGCACAAAGGCTGACAGCCTAAGAGCAAAACTGTGAAATGAAATCGTGTATGAGTCAGAGAGCGAGAGTCTGTGGGGGAGAACACCAAAGAGAAATAAACAGAGACAAAGCTAATAAGAGTCCGAAAGACAGACTGATGATCTCAGTATGGGGTGAATGCATAAAGTGCTGTTTATACAAACTGTAAAATCTTCATATTGCTTTGGCGATACTGCTGCTGATCATGCCAATAAAGTAAAGGAACTGAGCAACACAACAGACACACACAACTGGGGAGCATACAACTGCAGCGAAACAGGAAGGCATCAACGCTGTCACCGAGCCAAAAGAGAAAGAAGCAGAAAAAGAAGAGGAAGAAGGATGGGAACGCAGGAGCAGGTGTGGTGAAGCAGCGGGGGCGTTTACCTGGAAGGCCTGCCAGAGCTGATCGGCCAGAGAGCTGATCTGACAGAGGACGTGACGAATGAGGAAGGACTTCGACATGCTGCTGCTCCCCAGCGTGATCAGGTACTCCATCAGCTTCTCTGCAGCCTGGAGCTGAGGTTTGGAAAAGAAAAAAGATTTTACCGATGGTGTTTCCTTAGAGCTTTCATTCCTTTTTACTAACCTTTACAACATAACAAATATAAAATCTATAATCGACTGATTATTATTCTACCATCAATGAGCTGGTTACAATAAACATACTCTGACAGTTCAGGCCTTACTGATTAACCACGATTTCATTTTTAGGACCTGTTTCATGATCACTTCAACCACAGTGCCAAAAAAAGAGGCCAAGAATTAACCGACAACAAAACACAGAGACACACACACACACACACACACACACACACACACACACACACACACACACACACACACACACACACACACACACACACACACACACACACACACACACACACACACACACACACACACACACACAGCTCCCCTGCGCATCCAGATGACTCAAACCCAGAAGGAAAAACAAAACATTGTCTAAAGCTCATTATTAAAAAAACCTGTAAAATTAATTCTGCCGCTGATTATTCTGTTATAATCACACATATCACACAGAGAACATCTAATTTATTTCAGAATGTACCTTGGAGTTGAAAATCTTTTAGAAGTTAACACAAAATGAAAAAGAAAAAAATTGAGCCTGTTTTCACTAAAATTGCCAACAAAAATATTTTAAGACTCATTTTATTCTGAAAGCTGAAAAACTATTTCAGCCTGAAACCAAGTAAAACTCCTCTGCAGCAAACAGACATTAAAAAAACTGAGCCTTTCCTCTGATGCTAATGTTCACCCCAGCGTTTACGACTGCTACACCCTGATGCCAAACACATGACGGACACAGTTAGCTGCTGCTACACGTTTTCATTGTTCTGCTGCTGGGGGGGGGGCTGCGTTTAGCACTCACACATTCACACTCACATTCAGCAACAGCCTAATTCACATTCACTCCATTTTTCATATATTTTACTGGGAGCAGCCCAACACATCCAAACTGCCCTCGGTTGCTGTGCCAGTAGGCAGCTCCACGGCAGCAGCTGGGGATAAAATTGTCTGGCTCGAGGGCGTCATGACCATTGTCGCTTTTCAGGTTGGTGTGGGGGGGGGGGCAACTCGTAACCTTGCACAGCTCTTAAAGGCAGAGCTTAAACTGTCTGGTGCTTTCTGCGGATCAGACAGGCGTGTTCGGCTGCGCTCTTCAAACAGACCGAGCAAAACTAAAAAACAAAAAAACCAGCTGAAATCCAATTTGCTTTGCACTGCCTCTGCTGCTGATTGCCCCTGAGTGCCGAATGATACGAGGACATCATGTGAAATTGTCTGGAATGATTATCCTATCAAGATATTAATTCACAATTTGAACCTGATTGTTTTTTCAGTTCTCCTGACCAGTTTCTCAGGCTGCAGACTGACAATGAGTTTCCCTCCCTCCATTTTCCACCTCTTTGACCTTCTGATGCACAGGCGTGATCACACCAGTTAGTTTAATCGTTTACTGGGAGACAGATTCAACGGAAAAAAGAAAAGAAAAAGAAGAAGAAAGAGAAAACACCTGAAGTCATTCTGCCTTTAAACCGTTGGTTTTACACTGATTTCATCTTTCTAACTGCATCTACCTGCTGATTCACCACTTCACTGATGTCAAGCTTCTCTGTTCTGTTTGAAGTCTGTCTGCAGGAGCCTCTTCCACTCAGCACTTTCCTCTTCCTTTTCTGACCTGCTCGCGGGCCATGGTCCAGTCAAGGTTCTCTGTTACTAGAAAAACATCCTTATCTTTTAGCTTTTAGTTGATGTCGGTCACGATGTGCCCCGTTTCAGCGGACTCCAGGTTTATCTCTGTCTTTGAGTGGGAGGTTTCTCTTGTATTTTCTTTGGTGAATGCTGGATTTTCTTGTTCTTATTCTTGTTCTGTGCGTGACTTGTATGCCCTTTAAAAATACAACCAGCTCACTGTGCGAGAAAGTGACAAACATCCTCTCCTCGCTAAGGGGTTAATGTTCACAGTGTCTTACGAAAAACAAGGTCTAACAAAGCTTTATGTTTAAAGGAACCTTATAATCCCATTCTTCATGTTTACAGGCAAATGCTGTAGCCATAACCCTGACAGGCAGCATCGTCTGAAAAAGAATAGAGTCATAAACGGCGTACTTGAGCGTCCTGTTCGGGGCTGAAACACTGAGACAAGCTGGATCCAATATAGGAGAAGGCAATAAAAGTTCTTCCAGTAGACAAAAGGATGGCACGGTGAAATGAGGAGGGTGTGAGGCTACATGAGGCCAGCCAGGCACTAAACTGTTCTCCTCTCTGAAAGGTTATTACATGAAATATGTCTGCAGTTGCACACAGTGGGGGAGTGACATTTGAATGACGCCACCTGGGATACAGGACCTGCAATTTCATCATCTGGGCTCTTCATCTCGCACAATCGCCTTCCTCCTAGACCGTAACAAGTCCTCCAGGTGTCTGAGAAACCGAGCCTGAGATAAGAGCTCTCCTGGTGGGCGTGAGCAGCTCTGAAGGCAGGACCAGGGGCTGGGTGAACTGCAGCTGCTCGGGGCATCACACCTCAAGATGGACACACTCAGACTGTCAGCACTTCCTGACTCTTCCAGGCAGTCCTTATTCTGCCGTTTTCATTGTGTGACTACGGAGGTCAGGTTCTGGAAAAGGGCCGAAAATGACAGAAGAAACAAAATGTCGAGAGGAGCAAACAGCCACAGCAACTCCCTGATCCTCAGCAGGTGGTTTCCCATCATGCTCTACCAAACTGTGGGTGATGTTTGAGTCCATTAGCACATCTAAACCTTGTCCGTCAGAAACAAACCAGACTAGAGCTGAAACAACTAACTGATTAAATATTTAGTCTTAACCTGGAACTTTCAGACATAGTTTTTAAGAATATCCAATACATTTGATTGGATTGGATTGATCACATATATATAATTACATTAGACTACAGCTGAATGATAAGGCCAAAACCTGAAATCAGCAGAATCAACAGTATTATCTCAAAATGCTTTCTCATCCCTTCACACTGTCAGATACAGGGAAACACACTGGAAACCCATTCAGTGGGACAATTTTATCCTCCTACAAATATAAAATTGTTTTTGAACAGCGTGTTTAATAGATTAGTCTGGTGTCAGAATGTTTTACAGTCGTGTCCCAGCGGAGGGGTTTTCCTTTGCTCGCACTCCTTGATGTTGTCAGGAGTCTTTCCAGTATTATAATTACCCCTGCCCTTCATCTGTGACCTCCCCCTCTGTGTCTGAATGGTCCCAAACAATCAGTTTGACTGGCAGAGCGATGGAGTGTTCACCGAACGTCAGAAATACAAAGAGTTCATTAACCGGTGTCCTCAAAGTCGTCTGCACCGTCCTTACAGAGAAAGTTAAAACGAATGTAAATTTTTATGGAAACCGTGAGAGGGTTATATACTGCACAGAGAAAATGCTCAGCCTGCGCACTACATAAAGCTGTGTGGTCAAAGTCAGAGCTCTGATGTGTGAGTAAGTACATGTGGCCTTAAAGTACGCTGAAAAGTGCAGGTGCAAACACTGTTCACAGGCTAACATGCCTTCAGATATTAACTGTTTGAATGTGAGATGTTAAACAGGAGTTCAAGTCTAAGTTTAAGCTGAACCACAGAGAAGGTCTGAGGTGTGTTTTGAAGTGAAATCACTGAAAAACTTTTCAGAGATCAAATCCTCAGCTCAACGTATGAAAGCGACTGTATCTCTGAGTGTTTCACAGAGAGCTCTCGCTTTTTCACTTTCAAATTATCACTGAACTAAAAATAGGACTACATCAATAATTTAGCCTTATTGTCCAACAAACTCATTGAGTTTACAGTAAATTTACTTTACTGACCGTTTTCCTTGGTGCACTGAAAACATTTACATTGATTTCCAATTTTCCAGGCAGCCAAGGATTGCTGACCATTTTAGTAAAAAGGTAAAGTCAACGTGCAGAGACATGTCAATTGTGTGGGACTGAAGTTACCGGACAGGCCTCTGTCCTCGTGGTAATATATTTTCCTACCATGATGTCAGTCTGTGCGTCCTGTCCAGAGACACTGTCCTCACAAGAAAAATGGCAGCATCAATGATAATTTCACCCTCTGTTTTATAAGAACAGAGACAATGATATGACAGCAGCAGCAGCAGCAGCAGCGGCTAATCACCAGCCTGGTTCAGAAACATCAGATTTAGGAGCCAGCTCCTCAGAATCAATGTCCAAAGCTGCTTTATTTGGTCGGGGTTCACCCATCATACAATGGGGCATCTATAATAGGAAAGAAAGAGAAAACACTTTCTCTGGGCACGGTGGCCTCTCTATACCAGACTGCAACGGGCACAGCTGACATAGATCGGTAACCTGCATCACCCACAGCCGAATGATCACACGTTAAAAGCTATTCCTCCGCCCGTGCACACCCACATTTGGCTCAGAGTTCACACCCCTCCTCTGAGGCCTTGTCCAAATCCATTCTGCAGAAAATAAAATAAGACTCACTACAAGGAAAATATGAGGCAAGCTGAAGGAGAGCACATCAAACACATTAATTACACATGCACTGAGCATCATGGATTGGTTTTATCAAACAGCAGCGGTATCAAAGTGGGGATTTTTACTTTAAACAGTGTAATCTCTCCCCAAACACAGCTCCCTCCACACGCTGCTATGATGGGAAAGTGAGAGGGTCTGCATAAATTTAGTGTCTCACAGTTTGTCACCAAGCCCTCATCCAGGAATGGAATTTAAAAATAAAAGCCTGCACGCTATGAGGAACCTGCTGGAACGGGACTGTCTGCAGTACTGTTTACATCATGGGAAGGATTCTCATGTTTACGGTTCAAGAATGTATGACCATGAACGACCTCAGAGCCACACAGACTTCACATCTGGATAAAACTTAGCTGTGTTATTGGACTGGTGCTCGGCGTCAGCAGATCAGTGCTGAGGCATCAGGAAAAGAAAAGGCACATTAACACTCAGTAAAATGTGTTTTCCATTGTCTGAATCTGACGTTTAGCAGTTCACATGTTTTATTCATCACTGGTGAATCTATGACTATCACATGCTCCCTTTAAAAAGATAAAGCACCGACTCCGTCATCAGGATTAAGAGCTGTCCTTCTATGATAATCACAAACTGAGTCCAACTAATGGCCTTCCTGTTTTCCTCATTCACTCTACGTTACTGTGATTGGTTGTCTGACTCTAAGTAACCAGTCTTAAAAGGCTGTAAGACAACTTGTCTCTGCGGGGGCATTAAAGTTTCTCAGAGACAGATCAGTGCTGTGTTAATGGAAGACCTCATTAAATGTAAATTATTTTACCCCCTCCTCACCACCATCATCAGTTTCATTGACATCTGCTAAACGTCTCTGCGCCGCTTCGGAAGAAAACTCCAATTTCTTCACTATTAGTCACGACAAACAGTGTGGGAATATTGCTGTACAGAGGAAACTGCCTGCAGCCATCTTTGTTGGGTAAGCCATTCTCTGAGCATTCAGTAAGAGCCAGAGGGAGAACCTCATCCTCGTCAGCCCAGGCTCACTTTCATCTCAATTTCCCTGCTGACAGGCCCCATCATGACAGCTACACGTACGAGGCAGCGAGTGGCTTTTACGATCGACTGTGGATGCAATTTCAGCCTTCATGGACTCAGTGAGCTTTAAATGGAGGTTAACAGGGGACACTGCTCTTTACTGCACTGAAATATTCTCAATGTCATTTCAAAGGTTAGAAAAGATTAAGCAGATACAAATTTGAGAAACTGGAACCAGAAAATGTTCAACAATCTTTGTGTGTAAAACACACTGAACAGTAGCTCAGGAACTGTAAGCTGTTTGTCTTTGGGTTCTTTGGGTTCTGGACTCCTGGTTGGTCCAAATAAACAATTTAAACTCAGCTTTTTGTGACGAGTGCAAACAATTAAGAAAAAAAAAAACACAGATTGAAAATAATTATTAGCGTATTTTTCATCCGCTTTACGGCTGCTTTAAATCTATCAAGACAATGTTACAGAAAACGTATCAGACCTTTGTCTCTACAATAAAACTATTTGGTTTTCAGTGGACAAATGATCAATTTTTACATTTGCTCTCAGCTGCTGCTGCTGAATACATTAAGCTGAGTCAACACATATTTTTACACAAACACCAATAATCCTGTCCTGCCTTGAAAAAAACCCAAAATACTATTAAACTTTAATGATGCTCAAGGGGAATTAGATAGTATTAAAACTTTTGAGTAAGACTATTGTATCACTCCCAATATTACCCCAGGGATGTTCACGATAGCATGGAAAGCTATAAACCTTTACAAAACAGTCTCGTGTCAACATGAATAACTACAGAGTTAACTGTAATGAAAACAGAGAAGGGTGACGGAGGTTTAGTGCAGCGCGACTCGTTTCTGTTCACTGCTCTGACGTCTCTGCTCGGCCGCTGAATGTTGGTGAAGTCAGCGAAACGTCTGCCGCGCTGCTCGGCTGACTCTTCAGCTGACTGCACTGTCGCTTCAGACGTCTGAGGTTTCGGTTCAGTGTGGGTGCACTGAACTGTACTGCAGCTGGGCAGAGGCCGTGAGTAACTCACAGTATGTTTCATGATCACAGGTAGGGTGCACCGCAGGTAAGGTGTGCCGAAGATAATGTTTATTAATAATCAAAAAATAATATATCATTTAATAATATCCTATTTTGTTTTGTTTCACTCTCTCTCAACAACTGAGTGAAAGTGATTTCAACAATCTTCATTATCTAAGCCGACGTTTAACGAAGTGCAGTTATACACACATGAATATGACCAACATGAAAATTTAGCTTTCGAGCAGTTATGTTAATAAGTGCTGCAATAATGTAAAATAAGCACAACATCCAGCTTCTCCTTCTGTTTGATCACATGAACACGTTCATCCGATTTCCCTCAGATCTGAGGAAGATGATTCTAATGCATGTTCGTTTGTTATATGATCAAAAAGACCAGAGGAATGTTTCCCTTCAGCAGTGCTGTTCTGACGGTGCAGCTGTGGGTGGCCACTACAGTCAACTTAATGAGGAAATATTGTGCACATGCAAACTTCCCCTCCCTGTGGATCCCATTACTCACCCTGCCGGGCTGATTAGCGTGAAGCAGCATCCCAGTCAGCTCCCTCAGCGACTCTTCCACACGTCTCGTGAATTCAACAGATGGCAGCCTCTGAGAGCAGAAGAGGTCCATCGCTCGGGCTGCGACCTGGCAGGCCTGCAGGACAAGGTCGTGAGGACCCAGTGGAGGGGGATCCCTGCACGCCGCCGCCACCGACTCCAGGAGGTGGCACACAGAGTCCATCAAAACCGACCCTGCGTCCCCGTCAGCAGCGAACCACAGAGCCTCCAGGCCTCGGCTGTTCCCTTCTACTCGGTGTAGGCCACACAGTGACTGGAGGAACTGCACATGGGGATGGATCGCTTGCTCCTGAAGACCTCCAGGGTGATCAGGGTGGTCAGAGGTGGCAGGCTGGGGGTCCTGTTGAAGGAGTTCAGGAGTCTCTGAGTCACAGCTGGGTTGAGGGTCTGAAGGACCAAACAGATCCTGCGAAATGTCTTCCACTGCACTGTCATTACCTGGAGGATTTCACACAAACACAGTGGCAATACTCCAAAGTTGTTCTATTGGATTCAAGTCAGGGGACAAACCTAAGCCAAGTCATAGTTTTCACTTTTGTCCTCCTAACAAACTCTTGTGCGACTGTCACACTGCCACCTCCATCTGATCCAAACTCATTTATTTTGGCTTCATCTGCCAATATTCATGTTCTTTGGCAAAGTTTAATCTTGCAGTTTTCTGAGCAATGTTTTTCTTCTTGGGCGGCAGGTTGACTTCACGCAGTGTCCTTCACACTAAAACACCAGTTTCCACAGATGATCCTGGTGCCAAGTCAGAAGCTCTTCCCCATCTGTTTTACAATGCAAATGCATAAATAGTGAACTGTTCATGGCGTCATTCTTCAAGGACGGCAACTGTGCCTTCTGTTAATTAGGCCCACACTTTGTATTTTAGACGGATATGGTGCTAAATTTTACTTTCACATTTTCTCTGCAAGTGATTTTCTCTGTCAGTAAATTGTTTTTGCTGTGATGACATCGTGGCATAAATGTGCATTTTACTAAGTTACCACAATATCAGACAAGTACACATGAAGGTAAAGAAATAGAAGCCCATGAACCTTGGTTGTATTTGAAGTCTCTAAAAACCCATATTATAGTGGTTGCAGCTCATTATTCTGAGAACAGGTGGGCCTTGCTTACAGGTCCACCTGTTTCACAGGCTGTACAACTAAATGTCTCCCCTCAGCCCTCAGGGTTTTAGATTTAGGAGGACACGTGTTTTCCTTGGAACAAATGCTGTCATAAAGGCAGCAATATTTACAGCTGTGTGTGTGTGTGTGTGTGTGTTTATATGGACTGCAGGGCTGTTTAAAATGATATGTGCTCTACTGGGAGTGACACATATACCTAAGAAATGAATGATATCATTTAAATCAGTCACTTTGTAAGACCCAGCAAGCAAGTTGCATGTTAAGTCACTGCAAGTCATGAAAACGAAAACCCAGTGAGGGAGGAAGCTCTAAGAACCAGAAATATGAAAAGATGCCAGTACACATACTAACAGTGAACATTTTTATACCTAACAGGATGCAATTTAATACCTTTCTCAGGGTCAAGCTTGGAAGATATTATTGAAAACCAGTGGGGCAATAATGTGGCATAACACTCTTCACCAAATGCATGAATTTAGTGGAACTGTATCATATTTGTACCAGCAGTGCATAATAATTATATACTATAATATAATTCCCTATCATTGATTTTATACAGTCAAAATTCATACATTGAATAACATTGAACATTATATCAGTCTGGTGAGAGGAAGCAGAGGCTTCCCTTTTTTTGTAAAATACACAGTGACCTTGTCAAAAGGACGAACAAGCATTCAGCTATAAACCTGACCAATCAACATTCATGAGCATTATGTATGTAATCATTAGCAGCCTGGTGTGATAACCTCAGGACAGTAGGCTCAGTGTCTGAGCTCCTCTGAGGACTCATGTCAGATTGTGCCTGTCCTTGAGATATCCTCTCCTCAGACTGAAGGCATCGGCAAACATACACTCTTGTGTTTGTATATCTTTATAAACCGTCTGGATTTTTGTGACATGAGCTCACCTTCCAGTCGCTCCTGTTGTCAGCTACTCTGAAGGTCACTGATCAAATTATTCTTAAACCTTCACTTTCCAACAATGAAACTTTTGGCAAACTAAAGCAGTTTCTGACAAATATCAGTTATCTGCCAACAGGTCTAACAGAAACAGTGTTGTTGCTGATACCACTGTGTGTGACTAATATTCATCTTATTTTCAGTAACCTATGTACATGGAGAAAAGCCTACCTGCTCCCTCTGTGGAGCCTGACGTCACCCTGGTGATCAGCATCTGCTGCTGCAGCCTCAGCACGTGCTGCTGCAGCCCCTGGGCTTTCTTCTTCCAGCTCTCCTCCTGGCTCCTCAGCGTGCAGGCCAAAGCCTCGGCGTACTCTCGGCCACTCATACCCGGAGGCCTGTTCCTTATTATGGCCACTGCCAGGGCGACTTTGGCTTTCATGAAAACCCACGCTGCTCGACTCGTTCCTGTCAAAAGACAGATTTCGAAGATGCCAATTAACAAGAACTGTGACGGCTTAAGATTTTAAATGGGTACATTCAGGTTAACTGCAGCACCCTGAAAGCACCCGTATTATATTATAACGTATGTAAACGGGCAAAAAACACTGTAAATATTCAGAATTTAAATTTCTCAGCTGAAATAAAAGCATTTTCAGCATTTAACCAAAAATGACAAAAATGTTTATTAAACGTTAAATTAAATGAATCTTTTCAGTTCTACCACCAGTGACTTGGGTTCAGGAAAGAATAATGGACGTCCTCTAAAGAAAACCATTATTACTGCACTGATTAAGGCGGTAATGATGATTCAGGCTCCATTACAGAAGGTTTCCCCAACTAGAATTGACATGCGCCCATTATCGGACATATCGCGCATATTATTTCGTATTTACACGGTTTGCAATTTGCTGTGGCGCATCCAGCTAAACTCGCTCTGTTAGCTTAAATCAATCGGTGCTGTTCCTTGTTAAACCAGGTTAATCTAACGGCCTGGGTTCATTTCTGTGTACAAACATTAGCTGGAAATTACACAACTGTAGAAAACAACACGTAAATTTAACTACGACCATTCAAACCTGTAGCTACCTCGGCTACCTCGGTTACTTAGCTAGCTAACAGCTAATTATTTAGCTAGCTAGGTAACAGCTAGCTAAATAGCGTTACAACAAAACCACGGATTCTTGTGGATAAACGGGTTTACATAACACAACACTTCACGTTATTAACGTTAACTGTGACACTAACTATTTACCTTTTAAACGGCCTTCGTCGCTGTCCATTCCCTGGCGTCTGTCCTCCACCTCCCCATTCAATGTTTGCAGACCAACGCTGACTCTGCTAATTTAGCTCCGCCCGCCAAACAGGTGCTACACCAGGTGTTACACGGAAACCCGTGACCCGGCGGATTCTGTGGCACAGTCCGCCATGACACAAGACCGACCGGGAACCAAACGTTACGGTGACCCGAGGAAAACTGTGGCCTGCAGAATGTGTTTAAACTGATTATTGCCTCTCTCCTTTCTGGTTTCACATATTGCATATAAAGCCTGAGAGAAATGGAAAAAGATTTTTAAAAACAAAAATCGATCACGTTTCACAATAAAAGCTCTTAAAGTGTGTCACTGCAGTAAAAGAAAAGAGTGATCTTTTCAAATGATCGATTTCAAATGATTCTTTTAAAAATCCACTGTCAAAACAACTGCTGATTAAAAAATATATATATATATATAATACAAGGACAGCAAGAAGACAATTGCAGGAGAGCTTCTGGCTGTCACCTCTTAAAATGCTTACTGCATTACTGTGCAGCGAACGTCATATTTTATTTTCCCTTTGGATGGAAATGTCTTTGAGGAATCTAGAAATGTCTTCAACCCAGCAGGAAGTCCACTGAGGTTTTTCAAAGTGAGTCTTTTATTTATTGTCAACAACGTCTCCACATCTTATATTTTCCTTTAACCTTTACATCACATTCTCTGTCTCATACTTACACCCACACTCTCACACTGAAAACAGAGCCGTGACTCCAACGCTATCAGTGCAACATTTTCACATACAGTTCAGAGGAAAAACAGACTTTATGGTATATATGGTTGGAAATAACATCAGTACTTTCTCTATGGAGAGGACGTGCACTGGTTGAGTTCCTACTGGAGCAGCATAAGAATATTATTCTGATTTTTCCTTACCTCCAGGTTTTCAGCTGACAGGCACAGGAATGAAGTGTTTTTGCTATTGTTTCTCTGTCCCTGGGTTAAACTAATCGTGGTCTAATCCACTGCCAATTGTCAAAATTTGCATACTGTGATTGTTGACCTTTTAAAAGTTTCCTGAATGACATTTTCAAGGGTCCTCGATGTGTAAGAGCGTTGTTGTCGAAACATTTCTGACTGTTTCAACAAGCCCGACAAAATCACCAGCTCATTATCTGCAGAAACATGCAGCCCAGTTCTGGATCTGATCCCAGGCAGATCACTTCAATTATCTTTATTCTTTTTCTTTTAGTGCAGCAGTCATTTTGGACTGAAGGTCACATCCCCATGTTATTTTCCTTGATTCAAACATTCGTACAATGTTTGTACTCTGGTACATTTCAGCTGGGAATAATAAATTGAAAATGGACGTGACAACTCACCACTTTACATAAGAAAATACGCCCTGCTTCTAAAATATGATGCATTGTCTCATCCGTCTCATCAACTCATGTTTTCTGAAATCAAGTTTTACAGATCACAGTTCAATCTCATATCAAATTCAATATCAACACTAATACAAACATCTCACTTCATTTAAAATCTATACACTGTTTGTATGTGGTTTCATGTTAATGGATCAGCTCCAACTGCACAACAACCACTGAAGCCACTAATTTAGGCTTTTTTAATGACATGACTTCAAGTCTAACAGCAGAATCACCATCTCAGAATAATGCATGAACTCCTAACTCTGTATAATTGGTGGTTTTTTTTCTGTTTGTCATATTCTGCTGACATTGCATGAATGCCCCGTTAGGATAAGAAGGGTTTTTTCTTTTTTTGCAACTCAATCATAAACAGAAACGTCTTTATTATTTTAATCGCCTGACAGTTAAACGCCAAACGACATATAATCTCTCCTCAGTGTTACCTGCCCAAACAGGACTTTCTGATTTAAAACTAGACTCAGCTCTCTCCTCACCAATATGATCAATACAATGCCAGCTACAGCTACACACCATGGACATAATGTGCTGCCTGGATCTTGTGAGGGTGAAATATAGCGTGATGAATGATTCATGAATAAGCTCTTACTCTGATTGTGCTTGAAAATGAATATTTTGTGCTGAAAGGAAAGCAGTGCCCAACTGATTTTTCAACCACAGTGAAAGAGAAATACATTTTTCAAGTTTGAATTTAGCTTTCATGTAACTTGTGCAGTTTCATCAAGTGCAGCTCCTCCTGAAAGTTTACACATTTATCCCTGTTACAAAGAGCAGCAGCAAAGCTTTCAGCCCTAACCCAAAAAATATGAGCACATCAGTCCTGTTTCAGCCGCCATCCTCTGCTTACTTTGAGAATTGATTATTAGATTCTGTCGACCCGTACAGCTCATTCATGGTCCTGCTCCGTCTTACATTAGTGAACTCTTGACTCCGTATGTTCTTGTTCGTAATCTGAGGTCCTCAGTGGCAACACTTCTGGTGCTTCACTGTCAGGGCTCCTACAGTTTGGAACAGATGAAAGAAGAGACCAGTTTAACCGTCAATCTAACAGCAAGGAAAGTTTATTTATAACAGCACAGCAACCTGAAGTGCTTCACAGAGAACACATCCTGAATACAGGCACGGAAACGAGATGGATTCAAATTAACTGCAACATGAACACACTACTTAACCATTAGTGCATCAGTAATAATAATAATGAAAATAAACATACATTATATGTCAAAGTCACAGTGTGGTTATTGCTACTTTCACTCTCAGAGGATTTGAATGCTTGAATATCTTGTGTCTCATGTTTTGTACCAGTTAAACGTGCACATGTATTTATTTATTTATTTATTAATTATTTGGTATTAATTCTGAATGGAACAAATTGTGATGAACAAACCTGTGGCAGTGTAAAAGCCATTATAACTTTAAATTAAATTAAAATGATAATTCTGATTCTGCTCACCAGGCTTCACTCCTTAGTCTGTGTCAGACAGTAACGGACCCTGTTAGCCTGTTAGCGCTGGAGCAGGACAGGCGGGGTGAGACTGACTCCAACAGGCTAAGGTGCGCGCCCAGGTAAGGCGGAGGGAAAGAGCTGGTGAGCCGGGGCTAGAAGGTGGATGAAGAGGGGCAGGTGAACCAGGAGCATCCGCACGAGGAACAACAACCACCGAGGATCGACCGCACGTTACCGCAAACCGCGTGAACTGACGGTCTAAGACTGGAGCGAAGACCAGGTGTCCTTATACCGCAGGTGAGGGCGTGGCCGATGAGGTGATTGGAGACGTGAGCTGGAGTTCTGGCGGGAAACTGAAAGTAGGTCGGCCACGCCCAGGTTCAGACACACACACACACACACAGAGGACAAACAGAAAACACGGAAGGAAGAAGCAGATGGAGTTGGCTCAGTCTGCACGGCGTGAACAGACTCTCAGTGTCAGTGCATTACCTCGCTCTGTCACCACATCAGTCTGGTTTTTTTTTTGGACTTGGACGATGAGCAAACGTCACTCACTGATGAAGACTGCGAGAAGTGGCTGAAAGCTCTGGAGGCAGGTGAACCCTCAGATTATTTTGTCTGAAAATCAATAAATCAAGTTTCAGTATCTTCCCACTAGAAAAGTGTCCTCAGCAGCATGAGAGGCAGCATTCAGATCTTCATGTTCACGGATACTGTACATCAGTACAGGTGAATGTGTTGGTCAATAAACAGCGATGGAAGAAGTATTCGGATATTTAGGTACTTCAGTTGAACTGTAATATTGTGGATTTTTGTGTAAGATACACGACAGAGCAGCTGTGGAGGGAATGTTTTCATCAAACACTGTGTTCAAAGTGGAAAATGAACTTTGAGCCTCGATTTTTTTTTTTTCATTTATTACACAGTTTGCCCACCAGAGAGCAGTGAAGTTCATTTTCACACTGTAAAATGTCCTGTTCACTGTTCATCAATAACCAAACTGAAGGAATCCTAAAAATATTAGTTTAAAAAAATTACCCAATAATCAATATTAGTATTGGTGTAAAAAAAATCCGGTATCGGTCTGGTTTTAATAGAGAACATCAGTGGAAATGGTTTGAAAAATCCTTTAAGTTCCTTTAACATTAGAGAGAGAGAGAGAGGGAGAGAGAGAGAGAGAGAGAGAGAGAGGGGGGGGGGGGAGAGAGGGGGAGGGGGGGGGGGGGAGAGAAAGAGAGAGGGAGAGAGAGAGGGAGAGAGAGAGAGAGAGGGGGGGGGGAGAGAGAGAGAGAGAGAGGGGGGGGGGGGGAGAGAGGGAGAGAGAGAGGGGAGGTGGGAGGTATAAAAGCAGGAGTCAGACTTCAGCTGCTCTGAACTTGTGAGGAGACACTGAGCGGATTAATAAGTGTTGATGTTCCCGTGTTTTCATTTCTGAGCGGATGTGATCTGACGGTAATTTCACGGGCAGAGATCTGTGGATGATGGACAGGCCGCCACTCCGTTTTTATTTATTGGATATTTAAGTTGATCAAACAGTGAAAAATGCTGCGGGTGGAGTGAAGAGGATGAAGAAGAGGAGGCAGAAATGCGTCTTTGTGGCTGCGCCTGTCGTCTGATTGTTGGATAACTGCTGCTGCGCCTCAGCTGGAGATGGAGCCGCTTTTATTCTGGGTTTTCAAAAGACGAGAAACGCGAGCGACGGATGAATATTTGAGTGATTTCAGGGTGATCTCCAGGCTTTCCTTTGAGCTCAATGACAGGGGGATCTGACGAGGGAAGGTGGCGGGATGGAGAGTGCCAGTCAGCTCAAACCGACGCCTGTCATCTACGGAGAGCTGTTGAACATCTCCACCAACGACACCCATGCCAATTTCACGTCGAAAGCGGAGGCGAAGGACACTAACTTGGCTTTCCAGGCGGGTCTGGCTGTGACCTTAGCCCTCATAACTTTCGCCACGACGCTTTCAAACGCGTTCGTCATCGCCACCATTTACCAGTCCCGAAAATTACACACCCCGGCGAACTTTCTGATCGCCTCTCTGGCGGTCACGGACCTCCTGGTGTCCATTTTGGTGATGCCGATCAGCGCGCTGTACACGGTGAGCCAGACCTGGACTCTGGGGCAGGTCGTCTGTGACATCTGGCTCTCCTCGGACATAACGTGCTGCACCGCGTCCATCCTCCACCTGTGCGTAATTGCGCTGGACCGCTACTGGGCCATCACGGACGCAGTGGAGTACTCCAAGAAGCGCACGTCGGGGCGCGCAGCCGGGATGATCGCCACCGCCTGGGTGATCGCCATCTCCATCTCCCTCCCGCCTTTCTTCTGGCGCCAGGTGAAAGCAGAGGAGGTGACGAGCTGCAACGTGAACTCCGACCACATTTTCTACACCATCTACTCCACCTTTGGCGCTTTCTATATCCCCACGCTGCTGCTCATCGCTCTGTACGGGAGGATTTACGTGGAAGCCCGAAAGCGCATCCTGAAGCAGTCGCACAACAAGCCGGGGAAGAGACTCACCTCGGCGCACCTGATCACCAACTCCCCCGGCTCGGTGGCGTCCACCACCTCCCTGAACTACGGGACGAACGACACCTCCTCCTGTGACACTACCTCGTCCGCAAACGTGAGCCAAGTCAAAGTCACTGTGTCCGACGCGCTGCTGGAGAAGAAGCGGATCTCCGCCGCCAGGGAGAGGAAGGCGACCAAAACTTTGGGAATAATCCTCGGAGCCTACATCATATGCTGGCTCCCGTTTTTCATTTACACTCTTCTAGTGCCTCTGTGCGAGTCCTGCTTCCACCCGGAGTTATTTGACATTTTCACCTGGCTGGGTTACCTCAACTCTTTAATCAACCCCATCATTTACACCATGTCCAACGAGGACTTCAAGCAGGCTTTCCACAAACTGATACGGTTTAGATGTTGCAGGGCATGAACGATGATTACCAGCCATTATTACCCCCCCTCCCCTCGCAGTCTCATCTCCAGTCATCTGTATAATGGCAGAATTGAATCAAACCCACCATCGCCCACAAATATCTCGCTCCCCAGGTTTTCCCTGAGGGCAGCGTCACCAACACCCAGACTGTTTATGATAATGTGGCTGCAGAATGAGCTTTTACCTGAGAGATGGTGCAGAGGACTGTGGAAATGTATTGGCCTGCCATCCGGGCTGCATTGTATTATCTGATGGCACTGCGCAGTAAATGGCTGTGGAATTTCTTTTCACAAACAGCCTGCTGCGGTTGGTGCAGAGGAGAAATGTCGGTGGCTGTTGTGATGTGGAAGCTCTGTGACTGGTTTGCAGTTGATCGTGTTACTATAATGACTTGGAGAAAGCCCATAGCCCCAGATGCAGGGGCCCCGCCTGTACGTGCTGCACTGGACTGTAGCCTACAAATTCACTTTGCCATATGAGTTTCACAGTCAACATCAGTTGGCTTGTAAGCACAAACAGCTTAGGACTAAGCTACCATGAGCCCCAAGGGCAAAAAATAAGATTTGTGTTTCATTTTCCTGACTCAATAAGGGGAAATACTGGTGCCTACAAGTTTAGTTTAGTTCCTCAGACGTGCCTGGCCCAGGTGGAGACAAAAGCATGATTTTAGTTTGAGAAAAAGGTCAAAACTCGGTTTCTTCTGGTGGCCAGGGTATGTGTTTTATTTTCTCTTCTTTCTGTGGCTGCTCACTTCAAACAAGGCTCCAAACTGAGTGTAAATGTACGAATCTGTATGCGTCAGTGTGATTTTTACCTTAATTTGCTCAGAGTCTGGATTTTGCTCAGTGGCGTGGGTGTCATACTGTAAAATAATCTGGAATGATCAACTGTGACAGAAGGAAGAGCCAGCAGTCTGTCCACCAGACCTCTGGTTAACGATGGACTCTTAATTGTTAATATTAGCTTTGATGTACCATTTCATATCAGGCTGAACAAACTCCGGGGCTGATGAAACCGGGTTCCTGCAGTCATCTCCTGGAATTTGGCATTTGTGTCTTTCACATCCAGAAAAGTTGTGGATAAACACATATTTTTTAAAACGCTCCAAAATGTCACGGTTTTCTGATGGAAATCATCTTTCCTCCACCAAACCGTCACATGTTAAATGTCAAGCTGCAGCTGCTGAGCCCGTAAAAGAAAAAGAGCCAAATCTGTTTGATGACAGTTTGTGAGAGAAAGATACGAAAGCTGTAACAACAACAACAACAACAACAACAGCAAAGCCCTGGTGGTGGAAACCATGTTGTACATACGAGGCTGAGGCTGCTGCAGTGCGAGGACACTGAGGTCACAGTTACAGACAAACTACTCGACCTGATCAACCTTTAATCTTCTCAGTCAAAATTCTGAAATTTGACAGTTTTTGAAATAAACAGGATTTACTATAGTATTTCTCTTTGAATCACAGTGTGTAAGGAGATAAAACACAAAAACATTTAAAAGTTAAATAAATGTATAAAATGTAAAGAAAATAAATCTTAGATTTAATTCAATTTATCAGATTGTTTTTTGTGGTTAGTACAGTCCAATTCACACTCCAAACCAACAGGGGGCAACATATTACCAGAAAGTTGGGGTCCCCCACCCCCCATTGGTAGGAAGGAGGAAATGCAGTCTTTGCCCCCCACCTTCGGTTGCTGTTAGAATGAAGATGACAACTTCACTCCCAGGTTGCCCGGTGGAGGAGTGGAGGAGTAGAGGTGTGGAGGAGTGGAGGAGTAGAGGAGTAGAGGAGTGGAGGAGTGGAGGAGTAGCGGTGGCCAGCCTGGCTCCATCCAGACCTTTAAGATACACCTGCTAACACCTGTAATGCCTGTAAAACTCTCTGTTTAACACTTTACATCCTGTTTGCTTAATCACTGAAATGTAAAAATGACGAGTGGGTTTACAGGAAGTTATTTTATGGGACCAGGCTATTTCTTGGCAAACAACAGGAAATAGACCATGTAAATGTGGTATTTACATTTCAGTTTGTGTAGGACATAAATAGTTCTGATAGGCGTTAATTAGAGGTGGAAGATGTATTTTGAAACTGGACAGAGCTCGTCAAGCTGCTCAAAGTGGTATCAGTGTCTTCATCCGACTCTGAGCAAGAAAACTAAAGATGAGTAAATATTCCTTCACTGAGGTTTTCATGAATTAAAAAAAAAGGATGGACATGAGCGTCTTTTTTCAGCAGTGTGGACGCACTGTGGCCGTCCCGCTCGGTTCCAGCCCTGTGATGAATCGCCTCGTTGTGTACACTATTGATCAGCTCAGTGTGAAACTCTGTGGCTCTGTCAATCCAATGGAAGTTGCATTTCATCCAGGTTAGCTTCTGCTGTACAAAGCTTCTGCACACATAGGTGATGCACTGTAACTGCTCTACTCTGGAAGATGAAATCCAACCCACTTGGAGCACAAAAATGCACTGCTGCTGTTGTGAAACCTGAAAAAAAAAAAAATCAATAAAAAGGTCTATGGCATCATGAGGTTTGGACAGTTTGCCCACATGTTCTCGTTTTTTGTGTGTGTGTGATTCTGAGGCTGTAAAACATTGTGACAGAGGAAAAGCTGACATTTCTTTTATCGCTGTCAGAATCTGCCGTGGTAATTTGGTCTGCTCGGTGATGATAAAACATTTCACAGATGTGAGCCGATGCCGTGTGACTGCATTAACGCTCTGTAACTCAATCAGCTGGAAAAAAAAAAATTAACTACCAGGAAGATGTGAGTTCTGAATGTCTAATGAAATGCACACCTGCTTCCTATGTGCATTTTTCTGCTGCATGTCTTAATCTAAGCTCTCCTCACCATGAAGGGGGGGCGGGGGGTGGGGGGGGGGGGGGGGGGTTCACTGCATATATTCACATGCACAGCTCAGCGCAGGGTTTCTTTGTGTTACAGTGTGTGGATTAAACAGACACAAACTTTAAAATCATCACCTGAGGTTTATTTCCCTGTGACCTAATTCCAAAATACATTCTAGTTCTCAGCAGGTGTGAAGCACATGAAGTGTTCACAGTGCAGTGATGGTTTTAAACTAAAAGTGAACAGGGTCCAGACGTAGACCAGGTCTGATCTGGTCTTGTTGGACACCAGTGGAGCTGTATGGCACAGATGAGTAGCACAGATCAGGCTTTGGATGTAAACACAGGATTGGTTAGTAGATCAGTTAATAACTTTAGGTTTTGGTCTTTTCTTTATACAAATGATAAATATTTGAATGTTTTTTTAAAAAGTCTTTGAATGGAGCGCTCACTGGCCTCCATCATCTTAACGCCAGCTCTTCTCCAGCACCGTCAACAAACCCTGAGCCAGTGGCGTCCTTTTGCTTTGTCAGAAATTAATATTGTGGGCTCCTTTTTGAAATCGATCAGACCGTTGTGGCCCCTGATTACTGTTTCCATGGTTTGACGCTCGGCTAAACCATGGCAACACAGGCCGTGCTGGAAATGTGTCGCGCTGCAGAAGCCAAATAAACAAACTGACTGGAGAGATGATGCAGAGGTGAAGCCACCTCGCTGTACCTGCCTCTCACAGTAACAGGGGATTTATTTTAAAACCTTTGATTTCCAGAGAACAGAGGATTTTTAAAGCAAACAGAGACTGGCTGTGAATATTTCTGCTGCTGTTCAGGAAAAACCTGGAAATACAAATGCACTCGTCACATGTGTGATATTCTGTTAAATATACTTTATCATTTTCCAGTTTGCCCAGAAGAAAAGGGCAAAACAAACACCTGTTTCCACATGTTGCTTCGATGAGCTGTGGAAATGTCAGTGCTGGACCAGAAGCTGTCCTGTTAGCCTCCTTCTCTCAGCTGCACCGTCTTCAGCTCCATCTCTGCAGAGCAGCAGATTTCAAATTTCCTCCTCGAGCTTTGGAACAGCAGTGGACAAACTCTGGCAGCTGGAGGTGAACTCAGGGAACAAGCTGTAAATTAGTAGTGTATGTGTGATGCTCGTGGACGTGAGCACCTGACTGAATTCATGTGCTGAAAGCAGGAGAATGAAATGACTTAATGAATCGTTTGTCACGGTCCTCCACACCAACACCAGAGTCCTCTGATCTCAGGCCCTCTGCACAGGATGATGTCTGCGTCTTCTTTTATCAATCATTTTCTGATCATACACAGCTTTGATCAAGGTTCGTTTGGAGCCGTCTCCTGGACGTGACCGTGCTGGAAACATAATCTGTGGCTGGATCATGTGAACCAGGTTCACATCCAGAGTCCCCGTCTGTGGCTCAGGTTAAATCCAGTTTGAACAAAAGGTGCATTAAAAAATCAACACGCATTTGATAGTGATGGATGGATGAAAGAGAGATGACAAACACACGGGAAGAAGAGGAGAGAAAAACGTGATGGTGTGTAGGCGAGGTAAAGCTCGGTGAAACATCCCACTCCCAAACAAAAACACACAAAAAAATCTGAACAGTCTTTTCAACACAACGTCGCTGCACAGGAAACAACAAGAAGACAAAGAAATAAATTTATACACAGACGGTGAAGGTAGGAGAGGAGTGTGTGTGTGTGTGTGGGTGTGTGTGTGTGTGTGGGTGGGTGGGCGGATGTGTGTGTGTGTTCAGTCAGAAACACACAGCTCCTCCAAACTGTCTGTGCTTCAGTCAGCGTTGCCCGCCCTCCTCCTCCCTGAATGCTGCATGACTTTTCTTATGCAATGAGCCGCTGATGAAAACGCTGTGATGATCAGTAATTTACAGTGAGCGTGGACGATCTGCCGTCAGCGCTCAGAACACAAGGATCCCCACGAGCTGCTGCAAGTGGGAACTCACCTGTGCACAGGTGGACCAATCAGGACCAACAGCAGAAACATCCTCCGGTAAAGTCTCACATTTTAACTCCAGTAAAAGTCCAAGAGGGAGAAAGTCCCACAGTTCCTTTACTGAGCTGCTGTTCCTCTGTGTGATGCACTGCCTTCACGTAACAGCTCTAATCACAAGCTGCTTTTCTTAAATAAAATCAGACGATAAGCTTATAAAACACAATGTTCCAGATTAAACCAAAACCTGTGGGAGTTTCTGAATCTTCAGCTGCTGAAATGTACAAACTGCTGTGCTGAATTCCACCATTAACATCCGAACATCCTTCATCTGACACGGCAGAGATGCTGCTTCAGGAAACGCTCCTCTGGGTCGAGTCAGAGGGAGAAATGAGGACCTGAATGTTTAGCGGTGTTTAGCGACGCTGCTAATGTGTCTGCAGAAACACATTCACGTGTTAAACTCACACAGCTAAAGGCTCCTGCAGGCGTCCATGTTTGTTCTCACCTTCGTGCTTTGAACACACAGATGTTTGGAAACCCTCCAGAAATCCAACAGAGCATCGGTCTGGATCTGCCTGAACAAGGCTCACAGACTCTGAGTTGTCTTCAAAGACTCCAAGGACACAGTGTCCCCAAACCTCTGCTCCTCTTCCTCAGGTCGTGAATATTTATCCCACAACTTTACAGACGCCGCAGGTGCGAACAGAGGTAAACTGTCAGCTGAAACAAGAACTCACTGCAGCAGCGTAATGAATGGCTCTAATAGTTCCTCCCGTTGCAGGTCATTACTTCTGATGACAGCAGACACATTATAAAGGCGAGCAGAGCAATGATTAAAATAATAATTCAGCCTCTGGACAAGGCAGGAAGTCTGATACGCCCGTGAGGCCCAGGACGGAGCTGAGACTCAGACTAAAGGAGAAAAGTTCATTATGTAACTTGAGCTTCGTGTTTTCAGAGACAACAAATCAAATCAGGTGTGACAGGAAGTCAGAGTCATACCTGCGGGGACTGTCTCTGTGTGAGCTCACCTTCCTAACGAGAATCTTCCAAACATGAAGTGATTTCATGAGATTTTAGTTCCAGAAGTTTCCTGATGCAGCTTTATAAAGATGAAATGTTCAGGTGAACACCTTCGATATTTATTTGGAACACAGATGAGAATTAAAACCTTCAGAAAGCGAAAGCGAGGACAGTGAGACCTGACGAATGAGACATGTTAAATCCGTGACTGCAGCTGTTGTTCCTGACTGAAGAACAGTGAACGCCTCTGTTCTGTTTTCAGATCCTCATTATGAGCTTTTGTTGCAGTAAAGCACTGATGTGTAATGTCATATTTATTTTGGAAAACAGGGACTATCAGGCCCTTCAGCCGAAGATGATTCAGAGACAAACAAGCACCGAACCTGTTTGCATAACAGTCTCTGCTGTATTGCTTCATGTCAGGAGGACGGGACGGGAAAGGAGAGGAGGAGGAGGCAGAGTGAGACAGACCGCCGGCCTGGCCGGGCGAAGGCTGGACCGACTCTCCAGGAGCACCTGTTCAAAGCCGGGCTGCTGAGTGGGTGTGATGAGCCCCTCCTCTCAGGAAAACATGCCGAGCAGCTGATATCTCTGGTTTTTAACTTTAACTGATGAGCAGCTTCTGATATTTACTGAAAACAATAATCAATCAGTGAATCCAGAAACGGAAGTAATCATTAGCTGCAGCCCATCGTTCTCTCTCCTCCTTCATTTATGTCAGTAAAGTCAGTTCTTCTGCTCCAGAGAGGTTTTCTAACATCAGTCTGTCCCTGACAGTCTCCACCCAGCTGTCACGTCGCTGTCTGTAAAGAAACGCACCCACTCCCACAGCTTGACTCACAGTGTGTCTGCAGAGTCTGTCCCTGGTTGTCTGCAGAGTCCCCCCAGCTCGTCCACTCTGAGCCAAACTCACTTCATTCCTCATAAAAGCGTCGTGTTGATGTGAAGTTCTGCTGTGGAGCCACAGAGGAGACACCCCCCCCCCCCCAGACGTTAAGGTTTAATAAAGTCAGTTTGTCAAAAGATGGAGGAATAAAATCAAACCGACACCACGGAGACGGTTTTATTACCAGACAGATCACCCTGTTTTTCTTCACATGCAGAAAAACATTTAGATTATTTACAGACATAAATCTGAACAAAATCAGCCTGTTTATCCTCCAGGAAGAGAAAGATTTCTGTGGATGCAGCCACTTCACAGACTCACTCTCCTGAGCCCATTATTTATTCACAAGCTGTTGAACATCGTACATTCTCTTTTTTTTCCTACATACAACCACTGTAGTTGTAGCCAGTGAGTTTACTGGTTTGAGACAGGAAGTGAACTGGGTCAGTCCTCTGTGCTGGGCAGGACGTGAATAAAACACATCCACCAGCTGCACCATCTGTTTTATTCAACATCAGGTCTCTTCAAACTCATGGGTCTTGTTTTGTGGGTGTTGAGTTCAGTGACACTGGTAAAAGAGAGATCCGGGGTTTTCCCAGCAGGAGACTCCGGGAGGTCACTGAGCTCAAACTATTCACACATGAACAGGTGTACACACACCTGGACTGGAAACAGAGCATTACCTGTCAGGTGAGTCCTCAGCGGTGCCACGCCCCCCTGACTGTATGTGAGCGTCTCAGCCTCACCGGAGGAGGAGGAGGGAAAAATCAGTTGCACCTTGGCCTTTTTCAACCATCACTCCTGAAATCACGGAGCAGGTGTCTCAGCTGTCTCAGGTTAAGATTTCTCACGGCGGCAGCAGCCCAGTCCTTCACAGCCCTTGGCCGGTGATAAAGACCCGCTCAGCCGACGCCTCTCTGCCTGGCTTATCTGTGTGGCTCCACTCAGGAGCGGGGCCGCTGTGTGATTGCGGCGCACCTGAGATTCTGCAGAGTAAATGTCAAGATATCGCGGGTCTGAGAACACACCTTGATCCGGTAACTTTTATCTGGGAGCGGCGCTGTTTGATGTGCTAAACCGGTCTGAGTTCCAGCTGAGCAGAAACAGATAAAGAGATGAAGCCAGGAGAAACCACCCTATCAGCCGATGATGTCCTCACATCAGCGACAGAGCGAAGCAGGAAACTGACAGCTGAAACATTTCACCTTCTCTTTACAACCGTGAAGTAACGAGCTGTGGTTAAACACCTGAAACCGCCCACGGTCACACAGAGAGGAGAGGGAAAACACGGGACACTAACGAAAACACTCAGTTATTTTTAATCCAAACTCACAGAGTGAAGTTCAGTTACAGCAACATGACACAGGACAGATTCATGTCTGATGTCAAACGGCCGTGAAGGCCTGAGTGTGACGTCTCAGCTCGTCAGCTCAAATAAACCAGGTGTTTTTCTGAAGCCTTTATTTGAAAAAGTAATGATTGTGCTGTCAGCGTGAGAAGAGACGGACAGTGATCGTTCCACGGTGAAGGAGCGGCAGCTCGGCCTCTGGGGCAATGACTGAGGAAATGCTCTGTTCATTATCAGTCCATGTGAATGAATGAATGAATCTAAATTAACTGTGACAGTAACATATTATTTCTAGAACAGGAGCAGTGAGATCAACAACAGCAAAGACACGATAAACTCAACAGCATCTCCCTGGAAACAGATGTAAAATCATTCACCCTCAGTCCTCCGTCCTCGTGCTCCTCACGTGGATTCACCACCTGGCAGGTATCTCTGGTCCACACGAGCTTGTAGCAGCGCGACGTGTAAAGTAGGTTTTGTGTTTTTAAATCCTGAGAAGTTCCACTCAGCGGAGAGGGGAACTCTTCAGGACTGACACTTCAAAGGCCTGATGGGAGAGTAACATCCTGTGGACAAGTGCCGGTTTTCATCCAAGACAGAGCTGAAGAGCCAGAGATGAGACTGACAAGAGTCTGAGGGACCCGGAGCTTAATGGGTTCATCTCTGTGAAGAAGGAAGGACACAAAAGCTTAATGACACTTGTGGATGTTTCAGAGGTTTGACCGAGGAGCAGGTTTGTCAGGACTTCACTTGAAACTCCACGCTGCAAGATTTCTGTGGAAAAACAGCTCATGTAAGAGGCAGCGGCAGAGAACAGCTTCCAATTTCCTGTAATTGAAAGGAAAGAGAAAACCTACAAGCAAAAAATAAACTGACTCAGTAGCGACAGAATATTTCACATGAGCGTGCGACTTTTAAAAACAGCATTTATTTGCAAAACCTCCTGAAAAGCATGTTTTTTTTTTAAATCTCCATGAAACCTGAACATTGTGAGTTCTCTGAGGTGAACAGATTTCCGTGGTCCAAACTCAGAGCCAGAGGACGAGAGGAAGCTGCTGCCGTTACTGACGGAAAAGGTTTTGACAGCTGCCGTAGGAAGGAGACAGAAAATGGAATTTTTGCTTTGGTATTATTAGACGTGGTGTTTGTTTAACCACAGGATCAAACCGGATCTGTCCATGTGTGGAGGAAGATCTGTTGTTTAGCGTCTGTATTTGATTCCATCCGTCCATTTCTTTCATTCAGTGTCGTTACTCTTCCTCCATCGTTATCAGGATTACAGTCAGTCCTTTTACATTAGGATCAGTGTTCATACAACATGTGGAAAGATTTGGAACAAACTGGTTTTCTGTTTGAAGCTGACTGAGGCCTGTGAGGAACCAGCAGACCTGAGTTTGAATTCACTGCTCTGACTGTAGCTGTGAATAATGTCTCCAAAGAAAAAACAAAACAAACAAACTGATTCCTGTTTTAATCCACAGCAGCAGCAGCAGCAGAGGAAACGGAGAAGGTCCAATTATTTCAGCTCGGAGCTCCTTCGGCTCTAATTTCCACCCTGAGCCTCGGACTTGTCAGGATTCAGCTCGGACTCGTGCACCACAGCCTCTCATGACACACAATTTGCAGGAGTAATGTAAGTGTGATTATCCTCTGACCCCTTTTTACTTTTGAGGATTATAAATACCCCATTTTGAATTCATGGCGTATATTTTAGACGAGCTAACGCTGCACGGCCGCAGGAACAATGCGCTGTGTGCTCTCAGCTTTTTGATTCGCTGCGAGTGGAGGAAAAATTAGAAATACTGTAAGAGAAAATGTCACACACATCCTCAGCTGCTTTCTACTGTGCGATGGAGGAGACGTGTGTAATTTACTGGCCATTAATTCTCATTTCTGCCTCTTTTCCTGACGACTTAATGTTTGCGCTGAGCTGCAGGTCGACACTTTTCGATGCAGGTGTTTTTACCTTTAGAAGGAACCGATGTGCACGAAGCCACAGATCACGGCAGAGTGCTGTCGAAGAACAATCACACAGCAAAACTGACCTTTTAGGCAATTAACTGACTCACTCATCCACAGCGAGAAAGCTTCAGACCCCTGATCAAATATATTACAAACAAACAATCTGAAGAAAGTCAGAGGTCAGAGGTCAGAGAATAGTCCAACATTTCAAAGACGTTGTGTTATAAGAAAAGAAATAAATATTGGGGAAGAAGTTCACGCTGTTTTCAGGTATTCTGATGCTTTGAGGATTCCTGTGAATCTGAAGCCTGTGGTGTGAATCATCCCCCGGCCTCTGAGGAGCAGGGTGAGGGTGAAGCTGGCTTCTCTCAGAGCGATGTTCATCATCGCCTCTGTCCACCTGCACTCGTGTGCTTCTTTTACTTGGCTCATTCTGCTGTGTTCGCAGCGAGTGTTGCTTCACTCAGCTTCAGTGTGTGGTCCTGGTCGGTGGGGTCATGGTGCTGGAGGCTGAAGGAAGGAGTGTGGACAGGGTGGATGACTCAGGAGGGGGAGGGGGCTGAGGAGACTGTGGATGATAATCAGAATCACATGATCTGAATGTGATGAAAACACGGATCAGCTGCAGGAGAGTATGTGAATTTGCAGAAATAGAAAAGGATCATTGTCTGGGGACCAAGAATGAATGAATGAATGAATGAATACAACTAAGCAAATGACAGTCTGCCCATGAAATTCTCACCACAGATTTTCATCCTCTGATTCATGGTTTCATTGAGACTTGTCAGCGTGTTTTTCACCTTTTCAGGGACACGTCATGGACGAGGTCAGCTGATGTGCTTTGGTTATACATATTCCCAACGTCAGAATGAATCAAATGACCACAAACCAATTAGCACACAGACAACCTGAGGCTTTTAGGCGTCCCTGGAAGTCTGGGGTCCCTAAATTAGATTTTCACATTTCTCTAATATAATGAAAGCAGGTTCACCAGAACCACCAGAAATCAGCCTCCAGAGGTGATGGACGTTATCACTGATGTCAAGAAGCCTTCCCCTGGTCCAAAGGTTTGGACGGACTGAGCGTCCTCCTGCAGGACTGAGCGTCCTCCTGCAGGACAGAGCGTCCTCCTGCTCTGTCGTTAGGTGAAAGTCTTTCTATCGCACACTCTCAGTGTTTGATAACAGATATTCACCTGCTGCTGTGACTGTTCACAGCACAGCAGCACCTGAGGCTGCTCTGCTTTGTTGGATCAAACTAAAATAGAAGGAGCAGCTTTGTGCAGTTGAACCTCGGATGCTGCGGTGACGTACTTTCCACCCCTGCTTCCTTTTTGTTGTTGTTTTGCTGTTTGATGCATTTTGTTTCTTTCAGTCGATAATCAGCCAAACGCTGACGACCTGACACAGCAGTGGTGAAGTCTGAGCGCAGGAAGTGACTCTGTGGTCTAAATTTATCGACTGTAAACATCGGATTTTGTTGTCGACGCCTCGGGATCAGGGTTGTTTGTGGAGCCTCCGTTCAACAGTCAGTCAGTGAGACGTCCATCAGGGAGCAGGAAACAATTTCTACGCCCACAGGAGCAGGAGATGATGTTCAGCTACAAGACAGTTTGAAG
>NC_054412.1:1140832-1203332 GCF_017976425.1 Toxotes jaculatrix
TATATACATGTATCCATATGTATGTGTGCGTTTATGTTTGACTCAGGGTTTATTCTGAGGTCGACACAGAACGGAGAAAGTGATCGATCATCCAGGAAAACTTAACCAATCTGTTTTACCTTATCACACATGTAAACACACTATCAGACACGTTACTTTACTTAAACCTGCGTCTGTATGTCCTGTGAGAGCTGTCGCTCACGGAAACAAACCCTCGGAGAATTACCACCACGTCGTCTTTTTAGCCTCTTTTAGTTGGACAGTTTTGGTTTAGGTTATAGCCGCCTGATGAACATGGCCGCCTGAGGCTGCTGACGTATGTGTGGCTGAGTGAAGATAACAGAATCCAACGTCTACGCTTTATCACAACCAGCGAATTGAACTGTACGATGTGACCGTTTCAGCACAAACACGATCCACAGTCAAGATTGTGCTGAAACACAATTGTCTGCCTCTGAGGCCAAAGATGTCGCCGCAGCGCTTCTCATCTTCATCAGTATTATTCCAGCCTGTGAAGCTCGGTGCCGTCCCACAGCGTATTACTGGATTTGACATAAAGACCTAATTACTGAGTGATCTCTGCTCTCTGCCTCCAACTCATCTGTGGAGAATATGACAAGGAAAAGCTTATTGAGTGTGAGATGCACACAAAGACGCACCGCTGCGACTTATTATAAGATGCTGGTTTGAGTTCACACACACAAAAACATGTTGTTAGACGTTATTGCACTGCAGCTGTAAAATGACTGAGGAACTTAAAGGTTTTTCCACAGTCTGAGTAAATAATAATAAAAATACAGTTGTATTTATTCAACAAACATTAATGGTGCAGCTTGGATGTTGTTTGACTTTGGCTCATGAAAGTGAAACTGAATCTGATATTTTTGATGTAGGCGAGTGTAGTAACCTGTAAATCGATCTTGGGTTCTTTCAGTTCGACGTAATGAAATTATTCAATCACTCTGCAAATATTCCAATCAACAGGTTTGAACGAATGCAGCTGTCGGAGATTCATGCTGCTCAAATCGAACTGTACCTGGTTCGATGTCCAGAGAGTGGGTGTCGATCTGGATGTGCAGGTTCTTGGCAGCGGCGGAGCAGAACTGCTCCAGGACGCAGTGGACGGCCTCGGTGATGTTGTACGGCACCGACTTGGTGAACTTCATCTTGCTGTTGACGACCACGCTGCCCTTCCTGAAGTTGAGAATCTCCAGTTTCTTGAAGCCCGTCAGGTTGGCCTGCAGGAACGGAAGCAGCTGGACACAGAAGCAGACAGTGTGTTTCACTAAAGCTGCTCTGGGTCCTGAATGTCTCGGACAGGAAAGAATTATTTGACAGTTGATTTGATATTAATGACCAAGTGTTTGGTTTCATTTATCAAATGGCCTCATCTGTCACTCATGAGACGCTGCATCGCTGATTCACACAAGGAGGAAAAAAAGATTCCTGAGGAATTCCAGACTGTTCCTTACTTCAGATAAAGGTAAGCTGAGATATTCACAGGCACCTGGACACAGACCTGCTTTAGCTTTGCATTTCAGCCTCAGCACATCTGAAGTAAACTGCTCTTCATCTTCATTTGTAGCAGCTGCAGCAGGTGATCGTTAAATCTTTGCCGTGAATCCACGTTTTCGCCTCACGTTTGGCCTGAGCTCAGGATAAATGTGTAGATTAATCAAAGTTATAAGAATACACACACGTTCTGATTGATTTATATTTACTCTGATTTATTTCAGTGTCATTATGTTATGAACATGCACTGAGGCTCACAGCAACATAAACCTTAAAGATTTTTTTTTTTGAGTTAAGGTTTGCTGACCACGCGTGATTGTTCTCGGCCTGTTTAACATTCACACCTGGGAGTTTCCTCGTACAGCTGGACTTCTAATAACGGCCACTGGGAATGTCCCAGTGTGACTCGTTTACTGATGAATCATTGCCGTTTGTGAGGTTAGATTGGAAAATAAATCCTTAACGGAGAAAAGGATTCATAGCAGTCGAAGGACGTTAACGTTGTGGGTAAGTCCTTGAATAGAGCTGTATAAAATGGATGTGAAATAAAGCTTCTCATTTAATGCTAGCACACACACACACACACACACACACACACACACACACACACACACACACACACACACACACACACACACACACACACACACACACACACACACACACACACACACACACACAGAGCTATCAATTGTGTTTTTCTTCACATTTAAAGCAGCAGACTGAGACACTGAAGAAACTCTACCACTGTTCTGTTCTGTGTTCTACAATAATGTGCTTTAAATAAATGAATTCAGTTTACCTGGTGTAAACAGGATTAATATGCAGAAATGTGGATAAAATGTTTTGGATTATTTGCCACACAAAGAACAGCAGCTTGACGACTTCAGCTTGAGTTGTGTTCTGCACCACGCGGCCGCTCACTTTTACAGACAGACATTTTCCAGATACAATAATTAACTGATTAATGAAGGAACAAATCATCAGACTAATTAATAATGAAAATAAACAAGTTGCAGCCTCGTGTGTCTCACGGACAGAAACAGATGTTCTCCTGTTTTTTTTTCTCACAGTGAATCTGATTTTAAAAGATAAATTCCTGAAGCGTTTCTGAGTTCAGGGGGTGTTTTCTTAATGAGCACAACGAAAAGCTTCTCAGCACACACACAAACCATGGCACTGCCACGCTGATCCAAATGATTCAAATCAGCTGAGCGCAGGCAGCCAAAGGGCATCTGAATTAAACTGCTGCCTGGCTGCTCATTGAAGGGATTTACACATTTCTTTCAGGAGGAGTCTTAATCAGAGCTGCATTCAAATGAGAGCAACTGCCAATAATAATAAAAAAAGGAGAATGTGTGCGAGCATCCCATCACTGCCTGATGAAAGTGGCAGAAACTCGAGCTCCTTTCTTGATCTAAAGTTTTGAACAGAGGACGTTGGTCGTTGCTGATAATCTGCAAACAGAGACAGTTCAGCATCTTTAGACTTAACAAAGGCATGAAAGGTTAGAATGATTTTATATGTCCTGTTCGACGCTGCCAGCATCCACAGTATGTTAGTATTTCTCACACAGAGAGTAAATGCACAGCAGTGTCAGCTCCTGTTTATGCTTGTGTTCCCATGGCTCCTCCTGCCTCACTAATTAAGCAGAGACATGTTTAAGGCTGTGATGACTGCAGACTTCATACTGAATGTATGAACCTTGCTGTAACCAACCTCCAAAGTTTCCTGATTAAAATCAGATTTTTAGAATATACGATGGTGTAAACAAAAAAAATCTAAAACATTCTTTGCTTCTGAGATTCTTTACATGACTTTTAACCCTTTTTCACTTGAAACTGAATAAACTAGTCTGACGACAGAGGGATGTAGTTACTGTGAACATCTGCCGCCGGAGCATTTTTGTCCTACTCACCACGTCTAAGAAGGTGTTCTCCAGGGATCTGTACTCAGACGACGTCTTGTTGAAGAGGTCCTCAGAGAAGTCCATGTTGGTGACTCGCAGGCTGAAGAACACCACCAGCTCCCGGCCGTGGGTGGCCGTGGTCATGGAGGGCGTGGTCAGGTATCTCACTGGAGGCGGCGCAGTGACGCCGACAGTGGTGTGTTCCTCACCCACAGACACAAAGCCACTCCCCTCATCCGGCAGCTCGCTTGCTTCCGTGGCTACCACATCCGTTTGGTCCAGCTCCACGGCCAAGTCTTTCACAGCCGCATCGATGACGTCTTCGGCAGCGGCCGGAGGGCTGGTTTGGCTTTCGCTTCCTTTCTGCACTGCCTCCTCTAAGTCCTCATCGATAATGACGACGGCTGGCTCATTCTGTTCCGACACCGATGCCGGCTCTGCGCCATCATCCTCTGAGGACCCAGGAGCAGAAGGGATCACAGATTGCTCTGCTACCTCAAAGAGTCCAGAGTCTATCGTCGGGCTGGGTGAGGACACTTCAGACACATCGACAGAAGTTGCCGGAGGTGTAGGGAGGAAGTCTGAGACCGAAGCCGCCGTCACGCTGATGTCTCTCTCTGTGGATGAATCCCTTTCTTGCGTCTCCTCCGGCAGGTCCTCTGCGACTTCAGTGTCCTCTGTTGTGTCTCGTCTGTCTGGAGCTGTCATCTCTTTGAAACGTCAGGCAAAAAGGCTCAATTAAGTCATGGGTGCTCACAAAGGATTTCCACCAATTAAACAAATTTGCCTGCCGAGTGAATAATACATAATACATCCAAACTGCTTCATGCTGAATTAGAGTTGGAATCCCCACTTTTGCATTAAGATAATTCTCTAAAGTGATTGTTCCTCCATATCTGAAATTACCCACAAATCCAGATAATGTTTGCTACGTTTCTAATAAAGAACAAGGTGGTAGAACATGTTTCAGCAATAATGCAAAACCGAAAACAGAACGTTAACATGTCCGAGGATCTCTAATTATCTGTTGATATAATTCACTGCCTTTAATCAGCTCATACTTCAGGCTCTGCACAGAAACCGATGCCTGCTCACCTGTGACGACAGAGGTAGTTTCAAACTGTAGATCGCTCTTGGCCACTTCGGTCGTCGTGACGGCTCTGAGGTCACTCTCCACCTGAGCGTCTACACTGTCAACATCGTTCTCGATGTAAAAATCATCGATGACAGGATACTCATGATCAGGTTCTCCAGCGTCTTCTACAGAAGGATGGATGTCTATCGGTATGATGGGTAAATTATCTTCCTCTGGCGGGCGATTATAGTCAGGTCCAGCAGGTGGAAGGAACTCGTTATCTTCCACAATCTGAACAGTATCCTCTCCAAAGTGAAGATCTTCCATACCATCCAACGGGTGAAGGATTTTAATTGATTCGGCTGGTGGCTCTGTAACATCTTCTTTAAGTCCTGGTTCTAAAATGTCAACAATCCCCTCCTCTGGTTCTGGTTCTGAGACATCAGCACCCTCCCCTTCAGATTCTAGGATTTCAACCACTGCCGTGTCTTTTGATTCTGGCTCTGAAACCCCAGGTAGTTCTTCCCCTGGCGGTAAAACATCAGCTGTGCCTTCCTCTGGTTCTGATGCTTCCTCTGGTTCTGGATTCTCAACCGTCTCCTCTTGTTCTGCCTCTTCTTCAACTTCTGAAGGAAGCTGTGTCTCTGAAATGTCAGCTGACTCATCATCTGGTACTGGAGCCACAGCCACTTCTTCTTCCTGTTTCACATCCTCAACTACATCCTCGTCTGGTTGTAGGATTTCAGGTACATCTGGTATTTCATCTGATTCTTTCCCTGGTTCTGGTTGTAGAGCCGGCCCTACGACCTCTACCACACTTTCACTCGGTTCTGGAACCCCTTCTTGCTCCTCTTCTGGTTCTGCAGTCTCAATGTCCACATCTCCTGTTACTGTCACTTCAGTGACATCTGGCGCTGATTCTGGTTCCACTGAGTCAACTACACCTTCACCTGGTGCTGGAGCTTCAACAACTTCTTCATCTGCCTCTGAAATCTCCACCACTTCCTCCTCTGCTTCTGCAGCTTCATCCTCTGGTGCTGGAACCTCAGCGACCTCCTCTTCTACTACTACTGGTTTCACAGCATCAGCTACTTTTTCCTCTTCTGCTCCTGGTTCTGAATCCTCAGGCTGCGTCTCCTCAGAAACCTCAGGTACCGTTTCCTCAGAAACCACATCCCCACCGAGTCCCGACTCTTTCTCCGGTCCTGGAGGTTGTTCTGTAACCTCAACCTCATCTTTCTTTGGCTCTGAAGCCGGATGTGACGAGTCAACTGTACCCTCTTCTTTAACTTCAGCTAGTTCCTCTTTTGGTTGCAGAACTTCAGCTCCTTTTTCCACCCCTTCTTCTGTCAAAATCTCAGTTGTGGTACTGTCCAGTCCCGCATCTGGTTCGGATTCTTCTGGCTTTAAAACTGGAACTTGTTCTGAAACTTCAAGCTCCGTCTCCTCTGTTCCTGGAACCTCAACTACCATTTCTTCTGGCTCTGACACTGTCACCTCTTCTTGAGTTTCTACCACAGACTCTTCCTCTGGCTCTGAAGCAGCTACTTCTACATCTGGTTCTGACACATTTTCTTCCTCTGGTTCCGAAGCTTGTTCAGGTGTCGGCTGCAAAACCTCGAGCACTTCTTCATCAGCTTTGACTCCTAACTCTCCCATTGGTTCGAGTGGTTCCATTTCAGTTTCCACCTCAGAAACATCGTGTGCTTCTGTCTCCGACACCTCACCAGAGTCATAAGTTTCACGGCCACCGAGATCAGCCTCTTCCTCACCTGGCAGAGCATTGACTTCTTCATATTCTTGAGGACTCAGTGCTGGCTCAGTGGGCGGCTGGCCTGTGATGGCTGAGAGCGTTGTGATTGGTTGTCCCAAGTCAGAGGGTTCCTCACCGGCAGAAGCTGTCGTTAACAAAATCTGTGTGGTGGGGAAAAGCTGCACAACGTCCAAGCTAGGAGTCTCGCTGTCCTCATCAATAGGAATCAGGTCTTCCTCGGATATCAGGTTAGGAGACAAACTGATATATGGAGCGTCTGTCTCCTCCTCGAGAATCACAGGGGGGGTTGGGATGTAGTCTCTCACCAGTTCACCGGTTTCGTTGTGATGAATTGTTTCAATCTCATGTGTAATGATCAGCAATTCTTCTTCTTCCCGTTCGTCACTTGATGGCTCGGGCTCACTCACATAAATAGCATCTGACTCATCACCGATGTCCTCTGAGGCCGGGGGATGATCGACGCTCTCCGCCGTCCCACCAGTCACTGCTGTCATCTCATCATCAGGGACCGCCGTGGGATCCAGCAGGGTCACGAGGGCGTTCTCCTTCTCCATGGGCGTGAGGGGAACCACCAGCCGCGGTTTATCGACCCCCGGCTGATCAGTGAAAACTTCAAACTCGTTGTGTGAGTCAGGTTCACTGGACTGTGGAGAGATGAATATACAGTATGACATGATGAATAAGATGAAAGACGGTGGTGACACCGTCTGATTGACTTTTCAGAGTTGGTGTCAGTAACATTTTGTTGTACTGGTCCCTCGGTTTCCCTCTGATTACTTTGAAAAGAACCAGTATTTTACTTCTAATTCTAAGGAAGGTTTCAAGAAAGAATAACACATGTTGGTACTAATTACAGGGTAAACTGAGGCAGTGTATAATTGGTACATTTCCTATTAATTAGGTCCTGTAATCTGCTCACATAATGAGTAGTCTTTTAAATGGATAAAAATAACCTAACCTATTTGCTGTGTGACGTGGGAACTTGAAAGCTGCAGTGCACATATTCTTTCCTCAGTTAAACTTCTGAGAGAAAACACATCATTCATAGGTTCCTAAATCTGAATCTGGTTCCAGCAGCAATTATAAAACTTCTTACCTCATCCACTACTTCGACTGAAGAGGTTGAGGTCAGTGCTGGTAGAACTGCCCCTGTCAAAAAAAAAAAATACCACAATGAATTTTCATACATGAGTTAAATGAAACACCAGAAATTATTCCTATTTTCCCACCAGCTTGCTGTAGTGGATAGGAAACCCATATACAGTGTTTTACATTTATTTTTTCATTTAAAAGTCAAAAAAGGAAACTACAGCACAAGATGTGACACTGACATCTGTGAGGAGAAGTTGTGACTACCTGGGTCAAAGTTCAGCGACTCCAGATCGATGGGCAGCGAGGCCTCCTCACGTAAAGCCTTGGTCACCATTTCCCTGAGGCCGGAGTCAGGTGAGGACTCCGGTGTGCCGGGCTCCGACTCTGGATTCTCAGAGTTGATTTTAGGCGAATTAATCTCAAAGGTGAGAGAGTAGTGCACTGAGATTCCTCCAGGCCTAAAAAGAAGATATTATCTTCAGTGTTGATGGCTCCGACTCTTCACACTAATTGTATCAACCCTCGAACATCTCATCATCTATTGTTCCTTGAATTTGTCAAAGTTAAAAGCCCTGAAAATGTTATTGCACTTTTGGATTAAAGAGGTTCTGACTTTCAACATGAGCCACAGAGGGAGAACCTGGGTTTAACACACAAAGGTAATCCACAGACGTGTGGTGCTGCAGGAAGAAGCAGCACTTTCAAAATCTCATTCTCATATCTGAAGCTTTATTTAAGAAAAAAAAAGGAGGAGTGCATCAAACCTCATCAACTTTCTGCACAGCTATTGTCATTAGGAGAGAATAAGCTGATCTGCTGGATGTGACTGATTAGAATGGGAATGATGTGGATTTCTTTGGACTAATGTCTGCCAAACACAAGCACCTCTTCATTAGGTGGCAGTGCTGATTCTGGCTCTTTGTCTGGAGTGGACTCCTCTGTCCTCACGTTTTCCTGATGAACTGAGTATTTGCGACAGTTTCCTTGTTGTAAATCATTTTAAAAGGCGGCAGGCGGTGTGCGTCTTCGCCCACTTGCAGTTGCTGCACCTGTTGCCAGTGCTGTCATCACCCAGAGTCTAATCCAAGCATCTAAGTTGAGCTTTACTTTGTTCTTCTTTTTGCTCTGATGAACTTAGAGGAGGGACTCAGGTGCAGCCCGCACATTAAAGGCTTTTTATCTTTTCAAGCTGAGAAATGTGCCTTGAACTATTTTTCTACCAACCTTCCTGAACACAAGGAAACCTGATTTATTCTTTTGCTTGAGTCTTTTTATGTGCGCACCTTCTTTTATCTGATTTTATGAAGCTGTACTCCTTGGCATAAGTTTTCCCTACTTCTTTGTCTGGTTTCAAAACCTCCACTACCCCTCCTTTGTCCAGAGGGCGTCAACCTAAGGTTCAACTGATCAATAGATTAGTTACATTTACTGTTCTGGGTCAGTGTCAGTGTTTCCAGCTGCAGCAGGAGGCTCTTTTCATCAAAGCTCTGATAAATCCACTGTACGTTTTATCTAAGTCCAGTATTTCCTCTCTCTTAGCTCTGTGTTTGGTCTCCACCTGCTCCTGAGGGAACTATCTGGCTCTTTAGCTGCTAAATGCTCCACTATGCTCACCAGGTTACATGTATGTTGAACAAAAAAAAGGAAATCACTTATTCTTTTGGAAAAATGTGCAAATACTTTTTGTGGTTGAACGATGTCACTAGAAATAAATTTTTATTTCTGTCTTGATTTCCGATTAAGTTAAGTAACTAATGACAGACTCTGACACGAGTTGTAACTCTGAGATAGTTTTTTTTCTGTGATTGCTGAAGTCTGGCAGACAAAAGCAGGAGGAGCCGCGAATCCTTCATAAGATTAGAGGACGAGCCCCCGCTGAGGCCTCGCCTCCGTGTTATTGGCCGTGACAGAGCCAGACACCACGGGGGACAGCAAATTAACCGGGGGAGCAGCTTTACAATTGCTGTATCCACAAGTCTTCCTGTTTCACTCCTCACCTGCCTTCTCTGATAATGAGAGGAAAGACTGAGTGCACTAACAAACACCGGGGAAAAAAAACCAAACACATACTTGGTTTTAACTTTTAGCAAGAAAGAGAACAAGGTTCTTCTCGTCTCAGCAGTTATTTGGTCCTTGTGCTAATTTCTGCTTTGTATTGAAATGTCTGGACAGTTTTGGGTAAATAATCTCTGACTTGGATCCAAATAAATGCTGAGCTGCATATTGGCAGGATATGCAACACAAGGGGAGGCAGATCCTACAGGGAATGTTTCATCTGTCCGTCATTTACCCGTCGGTGTCCAGGGTCTCGCTTGCATCGGGGAGAAGAAAAGAAGAAAAGAAGATATAAGAAATAAAACTCTTACAGAGGAATGATAGCAACAGGGTGAGGAAGAGACACGAGAGACAACAAGTTAGAATAAAACTCAAAACGTTCTCAGCCAAAAGCTCCATTATTCTGCTTCATCAGGATCCATTAAAAAAATCTCACATTAAATCCCAAACGTTAAAAACCAAGTCAGACACAAGACAAGCAAAACAAAATTTAACCATTTCTGACCCAGACATAAAACATAGATTTACCGGGCTCAGTCAGAGAAAGAATCTTTCAACGATAACCTTCCACCACAGACATACGGAGTAAATCCTGAGCTGACCTCGCTGATTTTCATCATTTGATAGACAAAAGAAGGTGGTTCAAAATGAGCCTGAATATTTGAAATTTCATGAAATTATCTTGCCGCCGACTTGATTACACCTGAGCCACGCGTCTCCGTTCTCGCCTGCTCACTCCAGACCTTTAAATGTTCAAAAGCATATTTCACGCTCAGAGCTTACCTGATCCGCAGCACATGGATGGCTTTAAATCCTGGAAGTTTGTCAAAAACATGCTGCATCTGTAGAAGAGACACTACTTTTTAATACCTGATATCAGTCAAGATGCATCTCATCTGCCTTTTCAGAGGCCAATGTAATTAACTCTGAGCCGTCAAACAGGAGCTTGTTAATAAGCTGGCAGAGGGCCAATATGTCAGTATAAAAAAAGATTGCATGAATGGGAAACCCTCATTGATATCTATCTTTGGGCGGGTTAAGCACCTGGACACTCTTATGACATAATCGTCTTTAAAGGCTCCATCAGGTAACATCCTGCTGCGAATCGCGTGCAACTCTAAAGGATCCTGATGCCTTTTTCAGAGTCCGTCAATGAGGAAACAACATCACAGGACTTAGTTTCTCATCATGAGTCTCTCTGAGGAGCTGGGCAAAAGAAATGTGCTTGCAGAAAGAGTGGGTAATCTTTGTCTCTTCCTCTGGCCCAGACCTTTTGGCCCTGTGCTGTAAGCTTCTTTACATTCAGCATGAGCCACAGCCATCAGGCCAGAAAGACTCAGGTGGACTGTGGCAGGCACTGTCTACATCACGGTAAGAGAGAGGAAGAGGATGAGGATGACATGAGACAGTTATCTTAAAGACAATTTTAGGAAACTAATCGTTGGAGCACTTCAATTTGAACTTACACTGGATTAAAATTCTCCCAGACTGAGCGTCTCACACTTTGTGGTTTGACCCTCCAGACCTGTTCTCAAATGAACAGACTTTAATTTCACTAAATGCATCTATAAAACACAGCTGGAGCTGTTACTGAGCACAAACACATCAGTGAAAACACTGTATCAGGAACAGGTGTTTGCCACCTCTGTATTCTGTTTGGACAGGTAAACATTTTCCTCCACCGTACGCAGAACCTTTAAATGTGTGAATTCAGTTCCTCTGGTAGAATTAAAAGAGACAGAAAACTGAAAACAGCCCCGTTCACCAAGATCATCTCATCTTTCGGCAGACCACGGGACACGCCCAGGCCACAGAGCAAAATCAGAAACAGAGAAGCAGGAAGCAGAAATCCCACCTGGTCCTGCAGGTGATGAGCCAGGTCGATGTACTGAGGAGAGTCCGGGTCGTCCAGCAGCTCTCGATAACCCGGGTCCACCAGATCGATACTGAACTCCACTATCTGCTCCACCGGACTCTCAGGCACCACGTTAGGAAACTCTGAGTCCTTCAGGACAACAAACGAGAGTCAGTGACGGGAGAAACACTCGAAACAACAAAGTAAGACTTTAGTTCTTCTGAGAGCATCATGTTATTTCTCTCATCGAGATGTTCACTGGGGATTTTACAGAAAATGTACTACTTGATGGTTGATTAATGATTTCAGTCGCTTATCTTCTAAAATGTGACGACTTGCTGCAGGTTTCTTATCTCTCTTCTCTGGGACTGACAATAAGCTGAGAAAATTCAGAAAAAGTAAGTGGATGAAAATCTGTCTGCTCAACACATACCATATATAGTATGTGTCCCTGAGCGAGGCACATAATCCACTTAACTGCTCCAGTGGAGCTGCTCAGTGGTGAACTGTAGAACAGTGCAGCTGGGAGAAAGGTCAGCAGGGATGTACAATGTGGACGATTAGTGCTTAATGGGTTAAAACATCCTTAAACTCCACATGTTTGAAGTTGAAATGAGAAGAGGGACTTAATACATGAATTACTGCCTTTCACTCCGATAAACTGACGTATCATTTAGAACTGGAGTGTGACATTTTCCAGCCCTCAAGGAGCCACTGAGTCCTGTGGGAAACCTCCTCCGGCTCCGAGTGCCGCCTTAACACAGAAAATGTAAATGTAAGTGCTTGTTGGTACCTCTTCGACCGCCTCCTCGGGCTGGGTTTGATCGAGGGCGGGGCTCGGAGAGGCGCTCACAGGGCCGAGGAGGTCGGCGGCGCTGGTGACAATCGCCGGCGCTGCTGATGAGGCGAGCGTCTGGACCTCTGCACCTGAAGCCACATCACACTCACTTTAATCACACAGCAAATGAACAGCGGTGCCGAGCGTCACGCTGCGCGCTGATCTGACTGCGGCACCATCTGCACACAATATTCTCTCATTAGTCTGGACCCATTTTAAATGAATGAGAATCAACAACAATGAAAAGTGTTTGTGGCGGAAGAACTGGAGCAGCTTTATAGCAGCTTTATAGCACCCTACATTCAGTGTCATATAGCACTTGACATACAGTAAACACAAAAATCAATACACATATTTCTCACATCATGGTACAAGAGAATCCAGTAACAGCATCATACTGATGTAACCACAGAATCAGTGCAGACGTTTTCTACCTGCGATCTCTGGGATCTTCTGTGTCGGTGCAGGAGTCACTGATCCCCTGCAGGAGAAAAACAAACCACAGGACCGATCATTTCAGCCCACGTCAAACACGTCCATGTTATTCTGAGTGTGAAGCAGGGGCCTGTGTTTATAACAGGAAGTTCAGGAAACAGAAAAATACCACGGACACTCTGAACTACACCAAACATAAGCACGACCCTCACACAGTCAGAGCTTACAGCCTGTTTAATGGCCTCTGCCTCATGAGCACCATGTTCACATTATCTGTTTGCAGGTCGTCAGAGAGACACGGAGTGAGAACTGATTATCTGTCGCCCCCTTACCGTGATGGAGGCCTCCTGTCTCTCACACGGCTCATCCTCTGTAAACAACCACAAAACAAAACAATGGTTTACTGTACGTGTCACACACTGTCACGCCACACATTTTAACACTGAGGTTGTAATTAATGATGTCACGTGACCTGGATGGAGGCTGTTTGCTTTGGATTGACGACTGAACAGCTGATTAACTGATTCGTTCGCTTGTGTTATTCTTTGTCTTTACACACAGGACCTGAGTTTGTGTAAATGCAATTATGTGCAAATTGCCTGTTGTGTGTTGCGGTTTAAAAACACATTGAGATGCCGCCACCTCCGGGCTCTTCAGGGAGCTTCACAAGCCTTCGGGCCACAAAACTCATTAAATCTCTGCAGCGTAATTTCAACACGGAGCGAGAATCTCAATGAGGAAAGAAAACTTTCTCCTGTGTTCCTTTAAAGGGTCAGCCCACCCTAACTGTGAACACTCAGTACCTTCCAGATCTGTCTGCAGGAATGTGCAGGGAAACACAAAACGTGAACAGACACAATCAGAATTTTACATTTTCAAACGATAACTTGTCACTGTCAAAACTGTCAAAAATATGGATGAAAAATGTTGGCAGTGAAACGTATCATATAAACATAATTTGCAGGAGGGCTGGTTATGTCACGAGTCTGGTAACTGGTGTTGTGTGTCCGTAGAAACGGTGGCGGCTGTTTCGACGTGGCAGGGAAAGCGCTCTCTACGCCTGCTGTGCTCCTCTTACCCTGTGAATCATGCTCATGTGCTCCTCGGAGCTGCTGAAGTTTTTGGCGAGGTCAGAGATGCAGAGCGACTCGTGTTGACACGTGTGAACCCATCTCTGGTACTCCGCCGTCCCGGGGATCCTGTCAAAGAAGATCCTGAACGCCTCCCACACGGCCTCCTGACAAACTGACCAAACACACACACACACACACACACACACAGCTCAGGCGCTTGGACTTCCAGCACTGAATACACTGAAAGCCTTCCTCACAGGAACAATCTGCTCTGCACTGGAAACTCAAGTGGAAACCTGTCAGGCTCAGTTCTTGTCTCTTATTGCTGCGTGGCGATTTTCTACACTTAATGTCCAACAGATCAAAAAGGTTTGTTTCACAGGATTTTCACACAGAACATCAGCGGAGAAAAGACACTCACATGCACAACAGAATTAAACTGTCAAACCAAGAACAAGCTGTGTTATCACCGTGCAGACGAGAGCGTCTCTGACTTCAGGACAGAACTCATTTTTATCCATGAACTTAAAGACAACGTAAAGCAGCACCACAGGTAACCACAGGTAACCAGAGGTCAGACGCACTGAGCGAACAAAGTGGTGATGTCAGAGGTCACGTTCAATTCAATTCAGCACCTGTTTCACAGGCACACAGAATCAGCAGGGACAACAAGGTCAGCAATTACACATTTACACGTCCGTATCTCCCAGACTGTAGAGAACATTAGTTCTTCTAATATAAATTGTTAATTAATGAGACGTGGACCCAGATGAACGGCAGAAAACTGACGGTTAGATTTCAAATTTTAAAATGATTTAGTTAGTAAAATAAGCAAAAGTACGACTCTCGCCCTTTATGAGTTGGTCTCCACCAACAGTTTATCTGTACTAACAATAAAAATAATACTAAGAATGCATAAGTCTCCTAAAGGAAACAATAATCCCCAACCAAGTTATAACTGAGGTCACTGTTACGGCAAACATAGGAAAATATTCAAGGTCTTTGTAAAAAACGTTTTTAAACCTGGGAATTGAACTTTTGCGGACCTGCAGAGGCTCTGACGGACAGTACACGACACCTTTCGATGTACAGGTGCGAGCCCTGTGGTTCTGTTTCTGCTGTCAAACACAGAAAAAAAGAAAAATCTACACGGCACAAACTGCACAGCTCGTCATTCTCTCTGCTGAGGAGCTCTGACAGAAACAGACCGGTGGACCTGTGTGGAGGAGGTGAATGAGTCACGTCCATGACTCACTTCATCACTCCTGTGGTCACGCTGGTGGATCAGCTGGCTGTGAAGTGTGGATCATGTACATGCAGCGTGCTGACATCAGTCCTGGTCCAGCACCTCTGTCACACATCATTTCCCTCCACTCTCTCTCCCTCTCCTCATTTGCTCTTTCTTTCTCTGCTTTGACATATGTGACATTCTCAGTATGTTTATTTATGACGGTGGCAGGATTGTAAACAGGATGTGATTTCCCTTTCAAAGAATTTGTATGCACAATATTCACAAAGGAACCAAGAACATCACGTCCTTAGATGAGATGAAATCACGCATTGTTCAGTTTTGCTGCAATGCTCCGAGCTCTACCAGCAAATTTTACATTTCAAGCTTCTTAGTAAAAGAAACAGAAAAGTTTATATTTCTCCATTTTACTAAGACAAAAAGTGGGTTGAGAGTTTGACTGGCAGCTTCAGGTCGTGATGAGTTTAAAGGGCCACTCACTCCTTGATGCATATGAGTAAAAAGAAAGTGAAGAGACTCTTTACTCTTCCATCATTCACCTCAGTCCAGATGATGGCTGATAATTCATAAATAAGATGTGGATTAAACCCCATTTTTTGGCTGCCGTGCAGAGATGACAGAAACCAAGGTGCCAGCTGTAACGCTGAATATCTGCATATCAATTTTTAAAAAATCAGATTTCACTGATCAAATGCTCATCAGTGAAATCTTGGAAGAAAAAACACAACTGCACTTTTTGACTGCACTAAATTACATGTCTGTTTTGCAAACCAGAAAGTTGCATTAAAAATGCTCTGTGTACATAACTGCATAACTGTAAATAAAGATGATGTTTGTTAAAACACACAGCTACATAAACAGGTGTGTACCTCTGAGCTGGTAGTAAGCCTGGTGGCTGGCCAGCACCTCATTGATGGTCTCTTGTGGACAGATTCTCACTCCGGAGTGTAAAAACACCGACCTCCTGGATCGATGTCTGCCGAGCTCAAACCCTGACCCTTTGGTGCGCGTTGACGTCTTCAGCAGCTCCGCCAAACGCACAGAGCCGACGGCCTCTGTTTTCACCCCTGAGCCCGGCCCGACGCCGCTCTCTGAACAGGAAACAGAACAACATGGGGTCAGTGTAACTGCAGACCAGACTCTCATCACATCCAAATCCCTGGCATTTGCTCAGAGCGACAGATGGGATGTGTTTACTACAAAAAGACAATACAACTAGAAGATTTAGGCAACATTTGGAGACAGTTAAAATTGGATTTAGTGTCCTCTGCTGTCACTGTCAACAGACATGGACTCTCTCCTGTAAACCTCACTCGTCTGATTATACGAGAAACAAACAGAAGCGTTTTCAGAGAATAACGTGTCCTACGATCTGAGCTGAGACCCTCAGCTAGTAAAGCTTTCACAGCATGAAAACTGCACCGCGCAGCGGCTTTATTTCAGCTGTTTTTCATTCTGCATTTAATAAACAGTTTTCAGATATTTCAAAAACAATAAACGCACATCATGTTTGATCAGATCTGGAATGACAGTGTGGCAACACGGCTGCCATGGTCGTAACCAGCAGCTCTGCCTGATGCCTGAGCCAAAACGATTAGTCAGTGAACTGTTCAGCAACTATTTTGTTGAATCATTTGTCTTTTTTTTTTTATAAATCTTGTTTCTGTGTTTCATATCTTTGGAAATGGTGAAGTTAAAACAGGACTTTTCAAGGCGTCAACACAAGTCTGGAAATCTGTAAAAGATGTTTTAAGAAACAAACAAAAACAGGAACTCACTGGTCTTTATTTTGAGGTGAAAGCTGTAAACCTCTCACGTCTCTCTCTGTGAGCTTTGATTATCCAAGTGTCAGATTCATCAAACTGATCATTTCAGCCTGATGATGCCATACGATCATTTTCATAATCAAATCCCCCAGCTGCCATGAAGGGCCTCAGTTCCTTTAAAAAGCAGAATTTGATGTTGCTGAGATTCAGCGTCAGTTTTATACCAGTGTAACTGAATATATTCTGTTAGTGTTTTTTATATAATCGTCTTAGTTAATTAAAAAGGATTAGCAGATAAATGAAACTAATCATTAGCTGCAGACCATCTGTACATGACTTTTATTTAAGATCTGAACAAATAAATTTTGTTCAGGCCTAAAGGAAAAACAAACTCCCTTCAATCTCTCGCGTCTGTTGGTACGAATTGTTCCTGTACGAGGCCCAGTGTTCCTGCTGTTTTTTCAGATTCACTCTGAGGGACTCTGGCTCGTATCCATATATTTTATTTATTATTAGGAACCTATTCTGAGCATTTTCTGAGCTGCTCTCATTGAGGACCTTGTTTAGTTTGTTCTAGCAGGACAAAGCTCGATAACCTTAAGATGCATGGGGACAGTTTAAACCAATCAGCAACCAAAAACAATAAGCCTAAGAAGTAACAGCAGTCTCCATGGGAACTAGTGTAACCTTTAATTTACATCCACTTCCAGCATTTTACAACAAATAAACATGTGGATCAATAACATAACATGAAAATTACCTGAGTTTTCTTGTTCTATATTAAGCGGTTTATAGAGCTGCATGTTTCCTTCAGTGTGATTCATGTTCTTTATGAGCAGAGTGGAACGAGCTGAGTTTATCGTTGTGTCTGCCTGCCAGGGTTCGGGGTTCACTCTCCCTCCTTATGCCCACTCGTACTAAAAATAAAAGCACTCACTGTACTTGACTGGTGCTTGGAATAAAAGCATCCACCAAACAACAGTGTACTGTACGTACATATGTTTGATCATCTAGCAGATATATTTAGGATATTCAGTGGGTGTTGTAATTTAGCCTACTCTTCCTACTGTCAGTGCTTTTAGAATAAATATACATGATGTGAAATGAACCTCGGGTGTTTCATATTCGAACGTCACAGACGAAACATCTTGTTTTATGTGTAATGTTCAGCCGTGATGATTCAGATTTTGTAATACAGATAATCCCCCTCTCTCTCTTTTGTTGTGCTTTTAGCTTTTCTCCACAGCTGAGTCTGGACAAAGCTGTAATTCAAATTGTCAAGCTGTCACCAAGCAGCCAATAAATCTAGCAAACCGTGCTATTATCCGTTTTCCATTTTCATTTGCATTGTGGTCATGTTTGCACATACTCGTGGCCCGTCATAAATACTGATTTCACTTTGGCTGTGGATCAGGATAAGACAGGGAAAAGGATTTACTGTTTTATTATGCATTTAAACGGCCTCTTTGGATCCTCGGGTGAAACAGTGACAGTGTCCAACACCTTAATGATTTCACAGCCAAGTACTTACGCAATCGTAATAGGCTTTCCTTCACATTGTGACCAAGTTTAGTACGTGTACAGATAGTCTTACTCTTCAAATCCTCATATCTAACTGCTCTTATTCAGTCAGAGGTGACAACTTTATTCTTTTAGCAAAGAATTTAAGTGTAAAAGACTTTGACTTCTTTAGAAGTTGTGAAGGACCTGAAGCGTCAGGGCTCAAAGGATTGTGGCTTTGCAAACAAAACAAGGCTTACCTTTAATTCCAGCAGCCTGCGGCGTGAGAACGAACAGCAGCACAAGTCCAAATTCCCAAAGCATTGTGGAGGAAGAGTTCCCAAAACCTGAATGTCAAAGTAAATCCAGCAGGGCGAGGGGAGGCGGGAGGGGGCTGGAGGCGTCCTCTAGCTCAGGTGGAGCTCATGGGTGCGGTCAGTTTGAGTCGCAGGGTGTCTGAGTTTGAGTCGCATGGAGACGGCGGATCCTTCGGGCCCTGAGCTGCAGCTGAAACACTCCTAATGAACTCCAGGATTTTCATCTGATGGAGGTGAACCCGCCGCCTCCTCCCAAGGGGAACTGTGGGATGGTGGGAGCTGTAAGTGTGGCAAGAGTGACGAGGTTAAAAAAGTCGGCACCGTTTCGGGAATAATCTGTTTATCTACTGCTCAGACATAATCCGTCTTTACCCCGCGGCCCTTGCAGCGCTGGCGTCATCCTGTTAGTGGCTTTCTGGGGGCATCTGTCAACCACGGCGACCAGTTTGTTGAGCACACCCCCTCCCGGCCCACCCTCATGTTCCACCAGTGTTTTTATTCTTAGCAGGCCTGGAAAGCAGCACAGACAGGATGTGGCCCTACACTCCATTGGAACCAATAAAACTCACATTATTCTACAGCACTGACAGCTCCTGGAAACTGGACGACTTGTACTTACTGGTCCCTACTGGTCTGAGTGGTCCTTGATGCTCCATGAACACAACACCCTGGAAGCAAAAACACGTCTGCTCAGACTCAAAGTGACATCCCTGTTGACTCAGTTGTTCTGCTGGATCTTAAAGTTTATTTCAGTTTAACGCAGTTTTCATTTTTCGGTGTCTCTTTTCTCACCGTTTCAGTTTTTACCGTTTGATGAATGTGAAGATCATGTTCCCGTTCCCGTCACTGCACAGACTGGGAGGGCTGTGACGTTACGAGATGAAAACTTAAATCCTCTGCTGACTGAACTTTCATGCTTTTGTTATAAATCCCATGAGTCCAACAGCCTCAGAAAAAAAATGATGTTTGTTACAGAAGCAAAGAAACCTGTTCACATAGATATTACTATATTACATTTTAATGTACGAGTAAAAAAAAAGATTCCTCATTTTAGATCAGAGAGAAGTACCAACGGGATACAAAACACAGGAACCATGCACCTGTGAATTCCACTAATTATAGTGACACCATCCTATGATTCATATTTTTACATCACAGGGCCTTAATGACACCTGATATTTTATTTTACTGTGTAAATGTCCTCTGTTTTTATTGAATTCACATGAACTGCTGTTTCCTGATTATCTGAATTTGAAACACGTGGCACACAGATCACATCTCATTCCCAGAGGAGGATGATGACATGTGGAGGAAAGCTGGTGGGCCGGGGCAGTGTGGGAGGCTGGAGGGGGGGGGGGGGCGGGGTTTCAGGGGCAGTATGTCACAAAGCATTGTGTCTCTTTGAGGATTTGAAGATGGATTTACTCTCCACTGGAGCCTCCCCCGTTGTTTCCCTGATAGAAAACGCTCACTTCAGTGTTACTGCGGTTTTGTGTTTCTGAGGTGAAGATGAACATCAACATTTGACTTTTTGGATGTGAAGAAGTGGGCGAAAGTTGAAGGTATTAACTTATTGTAGGTCAACTGAAGCTCAGACATCACCAAGTTCGGCCATATCTGAAGAGCCTAGGGAAAGAAGATTAGAAATTGCTTTTAATCTCTAATCCGGAGGCTGTTGAACCGTCCAACCCTGCTCTGTTTTACTCCTGCCAGAGCCGAACAACAGCAGAAGCAGTTCTAGTAGTAGTAGTAGTAGACATACCAGTATTATTATTAGTAGAAGTAGGATTAGTGGCAGCAGAAGTAGCTGTAGAAGCTGTAATACTATTAACAGAACCAGTCGTGGTGGTCAGTGTCAGCAGCAGACTCTCTGTAGCAGATACATGTATTTAAACACCAGTACTGTATTACTGCTGGTACTAGTAGTAGTAGTAATAATAATAATAATAATAATAATAGGTAGAAGTTATATTGCAAACATTGTGGGCCAGTCTCTCCTCTCTGTCCCTCAGCTGTTTAATATCATGAAGCCCAGCAGCTCTGAGGAAGCTGCTAATAAAAGTTTCACTTCACACACTAAAATCCACTAAACTTACTCATATTATATTTAAGAAAGTATTTAAAAATGTCCTCTCTGCGCTTTTGATTAAACACTTCACAGCTGATGTTCAACAACACGGTGGTCACAAAGGAATCTGTGAAACAGAAATGAAAAGGAAGCGACAAGAAGGAATTTCTCTGAGGTTACAGGCAATTTAATAAAATGGCTGAAATAATTTAGTATTTACACAGACATCCCACAGGAAATCTGCTCAAAAATTACAGATTCGGACAGGTTTTAGTCTTGAGGACTGTTGGAGGAATCAAACCTGCAGATTTTTCTCATACCTGCTGCCTCTATACCCTTTCTAAAATTCCACAGTGTGAAACACATTTTCCGAGTTTAGAATCAGGAATTCGGAGCTACTTGTCCCCGGAGTTCTGAGGTAACCCCGTCCACAGGTGAAATGACTCAGATGGCTTACCTCCCAGTGAATCCTACTATGATGAAAACCAGACGAGAATGACAGATAATCCTGTTAATTGAGTCTGTCAAGCCTCTCTGTTTAACCTTTCACCGCTAAAAATAATCCTCCCGACTCCCCCGCAGCCGCCTCCTCTGGCAACAACACAGAGTACGAGACAAATTCCCGTTTCTGATCTGTACCTGCTGTGGATCAAGTTCTCTCTCTGTGTGTTTACAGAAAAAACAACTTACAGCTTCTTAAGAAAAAACAAATTTCAAGGCACCGAGTCAAATCTAGAGTTCATTACTGAGGAGTCAGCCCAGGTCTGAACGATTCACAGAGACAAAAGACATTTCCTCACTAAGAAAGGACACAACTCAGGAGTCTGTCTGGTGTTACACTTGACAATGAGCAAACAGCCAAATCACATCATAAAAACAAAGCCATCATATCACAGGGCTTCATGAATGGACAGCCTGATTCCATAAACAGTCCACACTGTGTTAAACCCTGCAGATGCAGGTCAGAAGCTTCGGTTCATGTTCAACAGCCTCGTTTTGTTTGCAATGTTCAATCAAACATCTGAATGAGAAAACCTGAGTTTAACTCAGAACAGCAGCGGCTCTGTGGAGGGAAACACCTAGCTGATGAGACAGGTCAGAGGTCAGAGGTCGGACTGATTGGAGCTGACAGAAAGGCTACGCTAACTCAGATAATCACTCTTTATAACTGTGCTGAGCAGAAAAGCATCTCAGGATGAACAACACGTCCAACCTTGAGGAGGACGGACAACAACAGCAGAGACCACGTCAGGTCCCAGTCCTGTCAGCCAAGACCACGGGTCTGAGGCTGCAGTGGACACAGGTTCAACAAAACACAAGGTCTGATGGGTCTGGATTTCTGCTGAGCTGCAGGTGGTAGGATCAGAATCCATGGACCCAACCTGCCCTGTGTCAACAGCCCAGGCTGGTGGTGGTGGTGTGATGGTGTGGGTGATGTTCTCGTGGTTCACTTCGAGCCTTAAAGCAGTCGATCACGGTCTGAATGCCACAGTCTGAGTATTGTTGCTGACATGTTCATCCCTTCATTGAATTGAATCTGAAAGGAAGGTTTCCAACGTTGTGTGGAATCAATGAGCACAAAGGGAGAAAGGACCCAGTGTTGCTGTGCTGTGCTTAATAAAATGCTCAGCGAGTGTAGTTAATGTGTCTGTTGCATCATGTGGCATCATTTTGAATCCTGCCGTCCTTCACTGTGTGTCAGTGTACTCTGTATTATCTGCTGTCTAACTCCTTCACATTCACAGGACACAGTGATGAAGTTGTTTGACGAGTCCTTTTTCCTTTTCAGGCTCCGTGACCTTGGCGGAGAATCAGAATGCTGTTCATTCCTCCTGCCACCGCGTTTAAAAGGCTTTTTAAAAGCCGATCCCATGTTTACAAAGCCTGCAGCTCCAACGCCTCGGGGTTTTCACACAACCCGAGGACTTCATGGGGCTCAGCTGTTACAGCAGCTGCTTTACGTTTGCTCCACTGAGATGGCCAATCTCCCAGGATGCAATGCAGGTCTATGTCACACATGTCATGTCAAAAGTGAATGACGTTATTAACACTGAACACACACAGAGGTAAATACATGAACATGGTTTGAATCAGTCAAACTCAGGACTGTGTTTGGTGTCAAAGGTAAAGCTGCAAAAATAAAATAAAACACAATAAAAAAATCTGTATAAAATTAAATGTTCTGCTTTTCAGAAAGTACGGACTAACAAACCGGCCCAGGAAGACATCTCCAAATGTACTATTTTGTCCAGTCCACAGTTTCCAGTGATATAAAACAGAGAAAAGTGGCAAATTTTAGAATCAGTAAATTCTTCAGATTTTTGTGGAGAATATTCAGCCAAGTGTGACAACACACGCGAATAACACCGGCTGTGAGCCTGAAGTGTGGTGACCAGAGCATGTGAGAATTACTAAAGAATGAATTAATCTAAACTGCTTTTATATATGAGTACTTGACTTTTAATACTCCAACATAACAAATATATATAATAAATATTAGTGGGTGGGTGCACTAAGTTGATAATGAATATCTATTATTAGAAAACTGTAGACGGCTGTCACGTCGACCTAATTAAGAGGTAACTGAGACTGAGTGCTCTATCATTAGCACATAATTTGCAATTTATACTCTGAATATTTACAGTTTAAAGTGATTAACTTAACATTAAATTGCCTGCAGGTCTGTTCACAGAAGCACAGACTGCATTAACCCCACAGATCAACAGTCAGATGAAAATGAATTCTGCAGAGACAGTTAACACAGAGCCAAAGGCCTGTTTACATGACAGAGACTGCAAAAAAAAAAAAATCACTGTGTACTGAGCCTAAGACCGGTCACACTGGCCCAGCTGTCACTGACTCACACTGTGAGTGATTTAGTGATTACTTGTAATGTGTAATGAGGTAATGGATGTGCTTTGACTGCCTTCCTGCCTTCTGTGAGACAATATTCACACACAGGAGAGGACGGCGAGCAGCACGTCCTGCAGCCTCACCGTTTCCTCTGGATGATTTCCTGTATGGGAGCCTTATGGAAACACTCTGTCATCCCTACATCATCATACCAGCACTCTGAGGTCCCTTGTTGTCATCCAGCCCTGGCTCTTACATGAAAGTCCTCTTTAAAGTCACTGAAGAAACTAAAAAATGCATTGTGCTGTGCGTGTACAGAAGGTCGTCCCAGCCCTTCAAAAGTTGGCAACTGAGACGAGAGTTTCATCAGTGATGAGCAGAAAAATGTCCAGGTGTCTGACAGAGAACCTTGCATTGTAAAGTGTGAAGTAGTGTATGGTTGTTTTTAAGGTTACTGCAGGTTGTTTTAAAGTTAGGGTTAATAACTTATAAAACATGTTTCCAGTGCAAAATGAAAAGCAGAACATTTCGATGTGAAGTTCCAAAAAACTGAAATGTCCTGTGGCAGCCCTGCAGATGTTTTTAACAGATGCAGATGTTTTCCTTTCATGGTTAGAGACTGTACTGGTTTACTGAAAAGTGCAATGCAAATTTAATACAGTGAAATTATGTGAGGCAAAATTGAAACAACTGGTCAATTATTTGATTGAGCAACAGGTTATTAATAAGCAACAAATGGGAAATAAAATGTCAGCCCAGCCCCACAAAGAGACAGCTGATCATAACGTAGGTCAATGAAAACCAGAAAATATTCCTGTTTGAGAAGCTGGAACCACAGAACTTTTGCCATTTTGCCTATAAAATTACCGATTTATCAATTATCAAATTTTCCAGCTAATTTACTGTGGATAAACTGTTTGAACAATCAGCTAAACACTCTCTGGTTCTCCAGCGTTTTGCTTTTCTCTGCGTTATTTAATTTTAAATTGAAATCTTAGGTTTTGGACCGTTGGAATAGTTTAATATTAATCACAAAACAAGATGGCGTCTTAAACAATAACCGCTGGTGGTTTTTGGTCGCTCCAAGCTCCCGTACCGTAACAGCGGGCGGGTGGTTTGACCGCTGAGAGTCTTCAGTTAGAAATGCGCGATTGTAAACCGGTGGAGTTTTCATGAATAATATAAAGGTTTAAGTACATTTTTAAACGGCCCCGATGCTTTAACTCGAATCTCCAAAACACTTTAACAACATTAAATGGACCAAAAACCGGAGAATCAGCTCCTCGGTTCTGTCATTTAGCTAGGTTTTCCTCAGCTAACCGGACAACTGAAGCTAACTTCAACCAACACCGTTAAACCTCTGCCGGCTGATAAAGCACAGAAAACTCCAGCAACAACAGTTTTAAAGACAACAAATTTTTTCAACAACATAAATTAAACCAAAACGCACTCACCACTTTGCTTTGTGAGAAGAACATCATGAGGAAAAAAAAGTTCCCAAACGGCTAAAATCCACAAAGAGGAGAAACTTCCAGAATGAGCGATAAACTTCGGACCGGTAAAACTTCACCTTCGTAATCTTACTCCTCAAAACGCCCGGACACCACCGAAGAAGTCGACAGGTAGATAAATGAGCTGTGATGTCGCCACCTGTTGGTCAGACATGCTGTTATTTTTCCTCTTCAGTCCACAGGTGCGTGTTTTACCGGCTCTGCTGCAGGTGTGTGCGCTGAATGTGGACAAGGTCAAAATCAATTTTGTATTTTAATCCCATTATCACTGTAATTTTATTTGATGTTTATAGATTCATTTAATTATTTAAGCTCCAACTTCACATTATAAGGAGCTGGGTGCATTTTTAAAGCCACAAGAGAACACAAATATACCTGCAGAGAGCAAACAGGGAAATACCAAGGTCATGGCTGCTTGTATTGTCTTGTTTAAGAGAAAAGGATGTAAGAAAAAAAGATTAGTTACAAGGTGAAAAGAATTTTAAAAATAAATAAATAAAAATAGCCACCAAATAAAGAAACAGCTGCATAAAACACAGATGTGCACAGATGTACAACATCCACACCTCGGTAAGTTACAACCACACTTGTGTGTTGACTATGAGCTGCCCATGGATACTGATGAGTGTGTGGGGCTTAAATAATGAGACACAGCAGCAATCAATATAACATTTGCATTTAAAATGATTTAAGCTGACTTCACTGCTGCACACACTGAGTACTGTCACATTTCTTTGTCTGAAGGTTTAATTAAGGATGTGATGAACTCATCAATCCTCGGGGGGAAATTACATAATTAACTGGAAAATTAAAGCACTGAATCTGTATCAGGGTACAGAGATAGAGTACGTATGTTTACTATCAGGACAGAACACCTTCATAAACACAAACAAATAAACACAGAGAGGGACAAATGTGCTGTATTATTTCTCTGGCATGACCGGGGTCTTCGAATTCCCTCTTCAATGTAGCTTCATCTGTGTGCAGAGGGCTAAGGCTGAGAGGAAACAGACACAGAAACAGAATGAATCCTTCATTCTGTTTGATTCCATGAAATCAAAGGTTCTGCAGGTTTGTGACCGGAGCTGAAGACTGATTTCTCTCAGGTTATAGTGGAAGCAGAGATCTGTGTTTTAATGTGGTGACGTTTGGTTGAACGTTGTCTTCAGGTTTGAGTCTCTGTAGGTGGCGCTCTTTTCTATTCATTGCTGACACTCAGGTCCTGGTTAATCACTGATTTGGTGTGTGTATCGTATATAAAACCTAATATCATATGTGGACAATATATATGACAATAAAAATGAACCATCGAGGAAACGCAAGAAAATGTCTCAGAGGAGAAAAAATAATTTTATTTTAAAAATGAGGATAAAACAGCACAAACGTTTTTTCATGTTCTCTTGAAAATAGTCACAAAAAAAGTAGCTGCTGGCAAAATGTAGTTTTAGAGTTTATGTTTACAAAAGCCACTGAAGCCATTTCACTGTATTGTGATTTTCAAGCATGAGAATGTTTGTATCAGTTAGACATTAAAAAAAATGAAGAGAAAATACTAATGTTCATGGGAATTTGACTCATTTAACATGCTTCAACTTTTCCTTGAATCAGTATTTGAGTGTGAAACATCTGCTACTTTTCCCCATAATTAAGTCTCGAGTACAAAATAAAAAAATTGTACTCATCATTATGTGGTGAAAAAATAAGGACATACGCCGTTTTTAAGGCTTTTAAGAGACTTTCATTTGGAAACAGCTCCTAAACCGTTTGAGTCCCAGCAGATCCTCGGCTCTGTGCTGAACACTTTAGTATAAAGAGATTCTGCTCTATTATTTCTTGTATTGTGAATCCACGAACTCTCGGCTGAGCTTCACGGAGCTGCTGCAGGTTTCATTTTTTCATTTGCAAAAACTGAAGAGATTCCACAAGCAGCTTTCAACATTTTATAAAACAGACTGTGAACATCCGTGTCTCTGTGGAAACATGTTTTAGAATTGGCAAAAAAAAAAAATAGCAGAGAAGAAAACAAATAACTCAAGGTAACGTTTCATTTCCCAGCACAAGTAAAAAAAGATTAATGGGAGCTAATTTTTTCTTGTCATGTTTCACCTGGATCATTAACACTCAGTCCTCAGTTTCAGTTTAACAAGTCTTAAGCTTGTCTGCACTCACCACTTCATTATCAGTATTATTTACTAAGAAATTTGAAAGTAAGGCAACAAAAGAAATGATCGTGTCTGAGTTATTTATTGATGCCAGTGCAGAGAGGAACAAAAGCACAGGTGTAAAACCTCAGTGCAAAACATTCAAGGCTGCAAACACAAAAATCTGTTTTGCTTTTCTAATGTCTCCCTACAGACGTTTTTCCCACCGGTCAAAGATTTCTAAATGATTAGATGCAGAAATGGAAAAGATGAAGTAACCTGACTTATCACTGAACCGAGGCTTCAGCAGTCTTTGAGTACAATATAACATCTAAGTCTTTTTTTATTTGCTGGACATCTGTGCTCAGATTCTCAGAATATATCAGTGAGCAGACGTTTGCACACACAATGCAGCTAATCAGCCTCTGCAGCCGCCAGGGTCGACATAATTCAAAGGCCAGAGAAATACTGAGAAGGGGAAGATCAATGTCCCACTTAGACTCTGCTCCGCTCAGGAGGCGGCTGCAGTTCAGGTCAATGTATGCCCGTAATTATAAGTCAAACTGTGGGAGGGAAATTTAATAAGACTTTATCTGCAATGGGAAAAAGGCCTTGAACAAAATATTTGCAGAAGTACAACAAGCATCAAGTGCAGTTTGAAAAACACCACAGCACTGAGCCAAAGTCATGAGAGTTCTTAAAACGAGGATCTGTCAAATTATCTTTGCTAGAAAAGCATCATCGTGGTGATTCAGATCAAACTAACAAAACTCTGAAGAGGAAAGAAATATTTCAAAGATCACAGGATTCACAAAAAGCCTTTTTCCCACTGTCAGGAGTCACACAGCGATTTGGCAAAAGTGCTGCTTTGCCTGGTTTAATATTCAGTGTCACCATTTCAGAGAAGTTTCACATTAATTTATGCGGCGCTACTTGAGTTAAAAGGAAGCTCACTGAATGACAAAAAACAGCATCAAGTGTTTTTATTGGAAAAAATACCTTTTTCAGACTTTGACTAATTATTTTCCGGATCAGAGAGACATTCAGACGTGATGTTATCTCGCACAGTCGGTCACCCACATACCAGGATGTATAGATAGAAAACAAGTGGGACAGATCAGGAACAAACGGCTATCTTTAGCGTGGGAGGAACGGTGTTGTCCTCGTCACCTTGTTCTCTTTTCTATGTGTCTCTGCTTTAACCTTTAAACATCCAGAGAGAAGAGGAACAGAATCATGCTTCAGCCCCTGGTGCTTTTCAAACAGGAGCCTTCTTCTCTCACCATCTGCATGTAAGGATTTGAACCAGCAACCTCTTTTACATGGCACAAACTCAGACCCATATAGCTTATAATATAGCTTTTTTAAAAACGAGGTTTAGACATTTAGACTTATAAAGACACAGCAGCTGAGCGGAGTAAATGTACCTCCGCAGGTTGTTTTCACGGCCCCTTCTCCTGACGTGCACAGGCTGAACTGTGGACATGCAGAGGACAGTGAGGACAGTGACTGCAGCATCAGCTCTGTATCTGCACACAACAGCAGTGATTCTACAGCAGATACTGTGTGTGTGTGTGTGTTACATGTCTCAGGACAGACACATCACATTCATCTGGTCTAATCTATGTTACATATATTACATAAAATAAGCAATGTGCAAACTACAATTCATGAAAATCTGGTCAGTGTTTTACATGATAACCAACCAACAGAGTCATTCACAGGCTGCACTGCTACCAGGCAAAAACAGGATTTAATTAAAAAAAACAAATCCAAAGCCAACAGTCAGTGAGGGTGTTAAATGAGCAGGGAAACCAGCAACTTCACAAATTAGTGTCTGACTGAATGACGTGTGGGTGAAGCTCTCATTAGCAGTGTTTCCACCTCGATGGGATGTCAAACCCATTAAAATGTTCCTGATTTTTCATCCCTGCACTGGAATCAGCAAAATATAACCATCACGTCCTCATGTCCTGTGAATCAGTCATCCTCTGGGACGTCATTTCTCATGACTGACCTGTGTTTGACATTAAGTCATCGACCTCGATGCTGCTCCTCCAGGCCAGAGGGCTCAGAGTCTGAACTTCACCTGATTCGACAGCTGTGGCTTTGCAGGATTTTCTCTGCGTGTCTACAGCCATCGTAACAGCTGTTTAAACTTGCAAAAGAACAATGCTGCATAATTTAGAGAGTAGATACAAAGACGAGTATGTGACATGATACTGTAAGTGCTGCCTGATACTCCGTTAGACCAACTCTGCTGTCTGGGAGTCCCATCGCAGCTCGAGAGGCGTTCGCTCGCTGCCTGTAAGCATCAGAAATATGGTCATTTTTATTCAGGTACAGCCGCGCTCTTACATAATGCATTGTTTCTTATATAAAACAAAGAGGAGCCTGTTAAATATGGTCTGCAGCCCTGGACTCTGAGCCCTGCTGGGCCTCGTTCCAGCCAGCTAATCATGTGCTGATTCACACCTGGGACACCAGGTGAATGCTGTTAGCCGAAATTAACTGGCTAGACGCACAGAAAGGCTGGTTTCATTCAGCTTCACCCAAAATGCTTGTCTCTGGGTGTTGTCTCTCCTCAAGTCAAGGGGGGATTTCTCAGAATGCGTGGGTGAGAGATGGCTGCCAAACAGAAGGCGGGCCTTCTTCCAAACGCAGCAAAAATTTGGACCAAGTTTCCAGAAAATCAGCGAAAGAAAATGTGAACTGATTATTGTTTCCATCCACCACGGTTATGTGAATATTACAAAGTGGGTGCTCGAAGACAAACAGCTGTGGTGCTAATTTATTGTGCAACATATAAAATCCTGAGTACTGTAAGCTTCAGACGAGCCTCAAAGTCACTGGTCTGTAGCTCAAACTGAACTTCATGCCTCATAGTTCATCATCTCATCTGCACCGGCAGCCACACGCCCCCACCACCAGCTCTTCACATGGCTAAGAACACACCGCATTCACACGTTCACACACACTCACACACTTTCAAAGGCTGGCGACTGAAACATTTGCTCTGTTTTCAATTTCTATGTCATAATAGAACAATAAAATCTGGAATCTCAGTTTACTGCTCGTTGTAAAGCGTTGAGTGGTTGTTGTGGTGGTGAGGGTGAATGAGTGAATGAATGTGTTCCAGGTCCAGCTGGTTTTCAGTGGCTCCTCCATTTACCCGCCGTGTCACACTGGGATCAAACGCACTGAGCCATAAAGCTACTGAGTTCCTCCGTTTTGAATTTCTCTCTGGGTAAATTGCCTCCTGTAATTATACCTGCAAAATTCAGATTCCAGTGTAAATATGCATTAGACTGGGGAGAGAATTAAAAGAAAACATCAGTGAGGATTTTTAAGCCGTCGTACCGTAGAATAGTAATGACTTCTTTGACAGTGGGTCTGTTTAACATGCAGGTGTAGCTAATGACTGTTAGGTCTTCTGTACTGCGTGCACGTCTCAGAAATCACTGCTGCAGTCAGACGTGTTTTTGTGCTGACTCCACAGCGGCGCGCTGCAGTTGTCTGGTGATTGTGTTGAGATTAAAATGAGAAGCAATATTGGACTTCTGCTCGTCACGTGATCAGAAGCACGACTTTAACTCAGTGCTAACGCTGCTCCGTGTCTGCTGAATGAATAAGTAGGAAACTGTTTGCTAACAAGTTCAACATGTCAGCTTTGTGAGATGGAAACACTGACTGTCAGAGTTGTGTTCACAGCTTGTTCTGCTGCACCAGTCAGCACAGGATGAATTCATGTTGCTCAGCTCTCACCAGACCTCTGCCTCTGAGGCCGATTTTGCTGCTTTTATCGTTATTGAGGAAAATGAATCCACATATTGATTTTAGGTCATAGTGTTCAGTTCATCTCTGTCCTCACAGTTATTTACTGCTGGTTTAACACCAGATTAAATCAGACCGGGGACCCAGTCCCACGGGATCTGGATAGTTTGGAATAATGTGGAGCAGAAATTCATGACTCTGTGGACTCAGTGAGGTACAGAGGGAAAAGACGATCCAACACATTAAATCATTCTGCAGATAATTTCCCGGTAAATGAGGGAGTTCTGACACGAAACCTTTCTCTCCACATTATGTAGCAGACCCTGCAGAGCCCAGTCGCGGACCCCTGGGGGGTCCAGACTCCGCTTTGGGAGCCACTTCTTCTTCTTCAAGCAACTGCTTGAATAAAAAGAGATAAAAGCAGCTTGTGAAGCAGCTTCTGTCTTTGAAAGAAAGTCTGTTTTTAAGTCAGAGGAGTTTTGAACTGGGTCATGTCGTCACTGGCAGCTCTGTCGCTCCGGTTCGCTCCTCTGTGTCGCTGAAAACCCTCCTCTGTCCACTTATGACTGATGCTGCTGCAAACTGGGTTAGCTTCCTATATAGCGCACATACTGTGTACCTTTATAGTACCTGTGATATGTTCTGAGCTCATGGGGTGAATCTGGACTGAGTGTTCAACAGAGATGTTTGAATTCAGAGTAACTGAATGTAAGAGGTTGCAATTAACCAAGTTTATTTATGTCAGTCAGACCTTTTTAACCTGATTAACCTCCCTGACCTAAACTGTGCTGTCGTATCCATGTGCAGAAATTGTGGATAATTCATATTGTGAAACACTGGCACAGTGTTTGCCCCTGAACCTGATGAACCTGATACCTGAACCTGAGTTTGTTGAATTGTCCAGTACTGATGCTGCAGCAGGTTTGGTTCCCCTCCAGGATGTCCCCCCGTCTAACAGGTCAAGAACACCAGGAGGCCCCCAGATCACATGGTGGACCACCTGGACTCCGACTCACGTCTTCAGTCATTACACAAGTTCATGACAAATGTTTTAGAATTTGACTCTCTGAGCTTTAACACTCTGTAACTTCATCCCTGCATTTCTGTGTGCAAATCTCAATAAAAATCATTAATTATATGGAAACAATCATGTGCAGCCATCCATTTTATTTCTAACGATATGTTTTGAACACAGAAATCATTGATTTCACTGGTAACAGCTGTGTGAGCAGCACTGACACAGCTCTTTGGCTTTTTAAGGTTTTAAATTCAGGTGTTAATGAGTCTCTGGCTTCTGGTCTTTGGGGGTAAACTGAGCTCTCAGTGATCCATCTCTCACACTTCAGACCTGTCAAAGAGATAAATTGCGGCTCCTCAGGGTGAAAAGCAGGAGGTAAATGTAGAAGTAACCTCCGGCCCTGCAGAAGTGACCTCAGCCCACTTTCCCATCACCTTGGACAACTCGTCCACTTCCACTGCAGTTTAGCAGAGTTGTCCTGCTGCATGGGCCAAGCCTGCAGGTGTGAACACCTGGAGGAAATGTTGTACTGTGTAAACGCACAATGCAAAGTGCTTCACACAGTTTGCAACGTGTCAACAAGGCAACATGAATCTATCGCTCCAGTGTTTGAATCAGAGGAGTTTGCAGCCTCATGAGTCGTATGTGTCTGTAAAAACTCACTTTTTATTCATTTCACTCTGGTTGTAGATGTGAAACAGAACAGCCGAGTGAATAAATATGGTAAATATTTTATAATAGTAAGATACAGATGAAGTGTGCATTTAAAAATAAAATGCGTTCAGGTCTGGTTGTTTCCAGGCGGCTCACAGCAGCTTCGCAGATATTTTCAATGTCACACCTTCAGATCCTGCTCCTGACCTTGTTTGTCTGTCCTCTCCTGTAATTTCCTGTCTCTCTCCACCACCCACACCATATCTAATGAAACTGCTGCTATAAAGCTATAAAAATAGATGTGGGCACCCTCCCCAGAGACTGGGTGAACCATCCTGGGCCTCCTGTCTGTTTTTTAATTGAACTGTTAAACTGAATAGTGGTTAAAAACTCAGAAATGCATCCGGAGAATTTCCCCTATAGCAAACGCCATCAAAGTCTTTGTGGCGGCGTCGGAGCTGTAGAGCCCATTAACAGCTCCACTCTACGGCTAATCACACACAGGCACGGTCACCTGTGCACCCACACATCCTCAGATGAGGCAATACAAATCCACTGATACTTGTATACACACACACACACACACACACACACACACACACACACACACACACACACACACACACACACACACACACACACACACACACACACACACACAGCTGCAGTTCACTGCCAGTGACTCACTGGAGCCAGGATTTTACAAACACTGAAGTTATGAGTTTGTGTTCCCCCCTGTGTGATTCCACCCAGCAACAACAACAACAACAACAACAACAACAACAACAACAACAACAACAACAACAACAACAACAACAGCTTATTTTAAATTTCTGTCACTGAAGTCATTCATCCAAGGTTCAGTCATATTCTCTGTCACTGTTTTTCTAAATGCTGCTTCTGATCCTGTGTTTCTCTGCCTTGCTGGGATTTAACACTGAATCTTTTTATCTTTTTCCATTTCCTTTTATTTGTTTTTGCCAAAAGAAAACATTTTTCATTTGCATTTGCCTCCTCAGAACACTGCTTACTGAATTCACCTGAAAGTGACTTCTGAGTTTCTACTTCAGCTTCATCATCGTCTGACACCACAGATTTTTAAGATCTGTGATTGGATGTTTGTTAGAAATGTACCCTGGGAGTCGTAGTACACAGGTCTGAGCCGTCGGGAGAGCTTCATGTCCATCCAGACCCCTGGATGCCTGACATTACTCCTGCCATCGCCAGCACCTCCTCATGTTGTTCCCGGATTCCAGGAGACACCAAGGACGAGGCCAAGAACTTCGGAAGAAGGTCCTCCAGTGGACGTCCATCTGACGACTTTCATCTGCTGGGCTAAGAGCATTTATTCTCCCTGGGAGCGACTGTATCTGCTGAGGGGTTTGACAACAGGCTGCAGGGTGTGACTGATCCAGAGCTCTGCTCGGCAGAATGGCAGGCACCGGTGCAGAGCGTTTCATCTTCAGGTGAATAATGCATCACAGGAAGCCGTTTCCATAAAAGTGGTCCATCACGAGTGCCTGTGCAGTTTGTCGTGGAGCTGTGAGGGACCTGCAGGGGTTCGGAGGAAACGCTCCAAAATGCACGAGGATCAATTACGTTCATATGAAAAGATGGAAAAGCTTTAACAGCCACATTCCCATAGATTGTGAAAGTTGAGATGAAAGGCAGGCCGTGGATGTGGAAAGATAGGCTTTTCTCTGATTCATATATGCAGTATATCCCCTTGGCAACGGGTGGTCAGGAGAGCAACGTGTTGCATGACAATGATCCCTTCGAAATTCAAGGAGGAGAACTGGCTCTTTGTTCGTGCATTTAGTTTTAATCTCACGAGGTCGGCACAGGGTGCGTGTTCACCAAATATCTAATATGTTCAAGCCGATTCTGCGTGGTATTAAAGAGAAAACTGTCGGATTTGATTTTATGGTCAGTTCTGAGAAAAGTTGTCGGCGCAGCAGTTGTTTGGAATTTCTATGTAAATTTGTCTTGGTGACTCCGGAGCCGGGAAATGTTGATTCTACCGCTGATGACTGAAATCACGCAGAGGGACACGGATCAGACCGGAGCGTTCAGTGTTTGCATGATGAAACTCTGGAGCGTGAAGGAGGGAAATGGCCTCACTTTGATGCGTGGTCTCATGAATCACACACGCAGGAGACGGCAGCGACGTTCACGTGCTCTCAGTCTCTCTTCAAGCACGTTTCCATTTCAAAGCTATCAACTGGTACCAGTCTGCTGACAAAGGCGACAGGCAATTATGTAAAAGTTAGTGTGACTAACATGGTGAGAGACTAACAGGAACATGGAGGTGCAGAAAAAGCTGGTAAGTGGACCCTGAGTTGGGATTATTAACTCAAACAGCTGTTTCCAAGGTCAAGAAATAACTTTCCTATGCAACAGAAAACGGGTTTGACCAGAGCAAATAAAGACCGGATCACTGGCCCCAGGACCTCAGGCCGTCAGGGCAACAAGCTCCAGTTTGTGTTGGTGCTAATTAGCTTTGTTATCAAGGAAGACTGAGCCCAACAGGAAGGTGCGTGGAGAAGGATTCACTGATAGCACAATCGATAGTCTGATAAACAATGAACAGAATCGCTTTTTTACAACATCCATCACAGTGAAATACAATCTGCACAATCAGCATCGCTGGACATGTACAGACATGAATAAGATGGAAACAGAGAAACTGTGAGGAGGTGACAGTTAATAATCCAACGTCACTCGATTCACCGGCTGGAAAATGATCCATCCAGACGCAGACCTGTGGTTTCACCTGTGCCTCAGACAGCATCATATTTTCACATGTGGGACAAACTCATCTCCCGCATCCTTTCACTTCCTCCCTGGCCCCGCCCACAGCGGTCAGCTGACCGACAGAACAGACGCAGAGTAAACCTCTCAGGCAGGAGCTTCCCTTCTCCCCACAGAGAAGTGGCCAAACAATTAGCACACACACATTATCGACTGACACATTAATTATTCTTACTGCCGTTTTCACAGTCGATCTTCTCACAGACAGAACATTAAGCTCTGGCTGATGTGCCATTACCAAACCGGCTGCTAATGAAGCCAGAAATACTGTTAAACGCTGCGCGGCGTGTGTCAAGTGTGGCTGCTTATTTCTTTATGGGCCTGCAGTGGATTTCAGCACATACAGGACGATACTGTGCAGGTCACACAACCCAGTCCGAAGAAAACAATCAGCTTTGTGTTGAGTTTGTGCTGTGCTGTGTGTCTGTGCTGTGCTGTGTGTCTGTGTTGTGTTGTGTGTCTGTGCTGTGTTGTGTTGTGTGTCTGTGCTGTGCTGTGCTGTGTGTCTGTGCTGTGTTGTGTTGTGTGTCTGTGCTGTGTTGTGTGTCTGTGCTGTGTGTCTGTGCTGTGTTGTGTTGTGTGTCTGTGCTGTGTTGTGTGTCTGTGCTGTGTGTCTGTGCTGTGTTGTGTTGTGTGTCTGTGTTGTGTTGTGTGTCTGTGCTGTGCTGTGCTGTGTGTCTGTGCTGTGTCTGTGCTGTGTGTCTGTGCTGTGTGTCTGTGCTGTGTCTGTGCTGTGTGTCTGTGCTGTGCTGTGTGTCTGTGCTGTGCTGTGTTGTGTTGTGTGTCTGCGCTGTGTTGTGTTGTGTGTCTGTGCTGTGTGTCTGTGCTGTGCTGTGTGTCTGTGCTGTATTTGTCGTGGATGTGCTGCATTGTCAGACCACCAGCCTTCGCTCCGCTCTCTCAGTGTGAACACGTTCATGCAGCATCAGCACCAGCTGGGCCTGATTTTGCCCCAGCAGCCCGGCCATGGGGCAGTAAACAGCTCCGGGAGCAAACAGAGGTGAAGTGTTGTGTTGTGTCTTTTGCTGTGTTGCTTCATTTCGAATCCAGCCTGACGACAGACGTAAAGCTGCAGCACAGACAACTCGTCCTGACTACTGATGACCGAGAAGACCTCAGCTCACCTCCTGTCTGAGCGCTCCACAGCTCCGCCGTCAGCCGGCACGTAATCACACCACGGGCTGAATAATGGCTTTTCAAGAGCTGCATTTTGCTTTTGTTGGATGGAAACCGGGTTTTTTCCAGGGTGGGAGATTATTTCCTCTTAGACGCTCAAATGCTTCTTTCTATCAGCAGGTGTAAAAGAGCCAGAGGACTGTGAAACTCACCTGATTCCACTCTCTGTTCTCTGAATTTTATTTCATATGTTTTTCTCTCTGGTCTAATTTTAGCTACGACGATACGACTTAATTTCTCCGTCAGCCTGAATTTCTTAAGACTGTAAGACAGCTGTGGCAGAAAATTCAATCAAACTGACGGTTAATGGAATTTTTTTTAATAGATGAAGAGCTCCAGGTTGATCAGGCCTCATGTGGCTCCTTCCTTTCTATCTCAGGATTCTTCCACTGCCTGATAATAACTATATTTACATACTGAAGCTGAATGCTGTGTCGACTTTGACCACATTTAGAGACTCAGTCTGTGATCGTCGAGTCTGATTCCTGACCAGTGTCAAAACCAGTAAAACCGTGAGACAAACTCTGACCTGAGGCAGGCGACAAAGAGCAGAGGAACAGAAGCGATGTTTCCTGCCACTGGATTATTGTCGTGGTGCGGGGACAGATGGACATTTCTCACTGCAAACACCCTCGTTATTTAGAACAGGCTCAATTATCAATTTAAAAAATGATCATTCAGAGCTACAGAGTTACTGAATGAGTGAACTGATACGACTGTGTGGACGTGTGGACATGTGGACATGTGGAGGTGTGGACGTGTCTCTGTGTGTTGTCGCCCGTTTGAAAAGCTCTCGAAGGGTTAATTCACTGGAACGAGGCCACGGCAAAGTTTAGTGTTATCACCATCAGATTCAAACCCGCTGCTCCTCACAGATAAATCACCACGATAACACCGAGCAGCTGCTCGCCGTTCCTCTCACATTAATAACATCAGGTGATGAGTGGATTCGTGAAGATCACAGATCTGTGATGTGGATAAGAGGGAAGCTGGTCACGGAGACGGCCGTCACACATAAATGTACATTTCATTTACACACACAGGTTTGCTGAGGACACCGAGGACAGAGACGCAGCGCACTCTTAGTCCAGTTTACTCTGAAGAGGCTGTAGGACAGACAGACAGGCAGACAGACAGACAGACAGACAGACAGACGAGTGGACACAGATAGACAGGCCAGTGAAAACACAGACAGACAGGCAGGCAGACAGACAGACAGACAGAGAGACAGACAGACAGACAGACAGGCCAGTGAACACACAGACAGAGAGACAGACAGACAGACAGACAGGCAGACAGACAGACAGACAGACAGACAGGCCAGTGGACACAGACAGACAGACAGACAGACAGACAGACAGACAGACAGGCTCTTCATGAATAGCAGAGCTCTCCGGCTGCACACAGTAAGTCCCTGTGGAGACGATGAGACGGAGGAAACTTAATAAGGTGCCAAACTGGCAAAGACCAAAAACAGGCCAATTAAAAAATGATTTAAAAAACAATTGAACTGTGCATCAGAGGCTTGTAAACACCATGAGTCCAGAGACAAATAGCTGCAGCAGCTGTATCAGTGACAGCAGGCAGATTATTACAGAGGTAAAACAGGAGAAGGAGCCGAGCAGCTGAAGCTAAACTTCTGATTCCAGCAGGAAGTTCACATGTTGAGCGGTGAGGGATGAACGTGGAGGCCCGACCCTGAACCTGACCAAGGAAAAACTCTGCTGACTAACTCAGTCTGCTCTCATCTCATTATCAGTGACTCTTCAGTGATTAAATACGTGATCTTTGCTGTGTGATGTAGCTTCACTGCTTGTTTTCCCTCAAGCTTAATGAGCCTAATATTATATTTCAGAAAAATAATTTTTTCAATAATTGGCATAAAATTACATTTCTTTCCAGGAAATTTTCAAGAAATGATTATACATGACAGATCTATCCTCTCCAGCCTTTCACTCAGCGTTCTCTGTGACATGTTAACTTTGACATGTAAAATTGGTGGAATGTCTGAACAATGCAAAAGATTTCTGTCACATAAAAAAAGGGACCTCGCACCAGAGATCTGTTTTTAGTTGTTTAGACTTTAAAGAGGTTTTCTGTCGGCCTCTGAAATCACATCATCAGTTTCCAATAATCTAAATGACAGAAACGTCCTTTACCGTGTCGCACACCTGAACCTCTTCTCTCTGATCACAGGACGACTGAACACCGAGAAGAGGTCCCGCCTTTTTGGCTTGTGACCCCTTAAAATCAAGTGATAGCTCTGATTTAAACGTCGACGTGATGAAAGGTGAGAGGTTCATCCTGAGGGGAACATGAACGTCTGAACAAAGTTTAATGGAAATCCATCCAACAGTGTTTTACAGTAATTTGTCAGCATGGAAGTTCATTCATGACCTTGGTCAATGTTTTACAAAGCTTTCAGTCATATCACATGGTCTTCATCAAATCTGAAATCAGAAAACCTTCAACCACCGATGAAGTACATTTAAGATGACTGAAAGCTCAGGGACAGGTTGGAACCTTCCCATTGAAAACAGTAGGATGTTCATCTCTAACGTCCTGATCTGTTGTACAGCTGATGTAAATACACTGATCTCAGTCACTGCTCTTTTCAGTTAACAGATCCACTGACGTTTGTTTGTTTGTTTGTTTGTTTGACTGTGTTTGGACTGACAGCGTTTTCCTTTGATTCCATTTAAAAGTTATTGTGCAGGAACCGGCGTTTTGTCTGAGGCAGCATCACATGGTCGATGACACCGAACAGAAGACAGAGAGCAGGGAGGTGAGTGAAACATGGAATGCATTTATTCGTCTGTTAGAGATCAGCGTTAGAAAAACGACAGTGGGTGAGGGCAGTGCTTCCCGAGGAATGATTGTAACGTGTGGAGAGAAACCGACCGTAGCAAACGCAGGAGGTTTTCTTTTACATCTGAGGAAACATTTCGAGGTTGCGATGCTCAGAGCGTGGCCCCTTTACACTCGGCATCAACATGCAGACAGAGGCGAGACAGTGTATTTCCTGGTCTCAGTGAGTCTGAGGCAGGAGCAGGATGTTCTGATCTGTTCACACTGACTCTTCATCTCTGTTGAAATGAGTCTGTTTTGTTCCTGCCATCCACCTTTGATAAAGTTTCTTAGTTTGGAAACTAACGGACTGTGTGTGAAACCAGTCTGATTTTAAACGTACCATTACAAACGTTTCCACAACGTGTCAGCGACGGGATTTTAACGTTTGCAACACATAGAATCAGCCGTTCTATAAAGGAAAAGCTTAGAGATGTTCTGAGCTGAAGGTCTCTGCTGTCGCTGTCAGACATTCACTCATTCATCTCATTCGTTCATCGATTTTCAGCTGCTCTCCTGCATGTTGATGCCTGGTGTAAAATGGAGGATCAGCTACTTTGCAACAAGACACATCTTCATACGCTCAGACAATCAAAGTCACCTGCTTCTGGTGCAGAGAAGAGCATGAAAGGGAGCAGAAAGCTCAGGGAGCAGAAAGTTAGCAGCCTCGGGTGAAAAGCAGATTGTCTTTGAGGTGTTTCTGTACGCGACAGGAGGCCTGTTTCCTCTCTGAGCTCAGCTCACGCCACTTATTGCTTCTCTTAATCTCACGCGCCCGATCAGCTGAAGTAGAAACTGTTCTTCCAAAAATAAACTTTTACGTCGCAGCAGGAAAATCACTGCTTCTGCACATACTGTTTCACTGTAGAGAAAATATTTCAGTGTTGTATGAATGTTCCAGTTCAAGGCTGAGAACCAGTGCGTCGTCCAGCTTCTTCACACACACACGTCCAATCTGACGGGAGATTTCAGATTTCAGGAATCAGGTGACTTTAATGAGCAAACAGCCAAATGAAGATTTCATATTTAAAGATAATGTCAATGAAAAACATGTGAAACAACCTTGGGAATCACTGTGTTGGCAAATTAATCAAATTGAAAGAGTGAAGATGATGAGAGTGGCTGTGCTGAGGATCTGCTCTCACACAGCAGCAACACCTGGAGTTGCATCTCAGCAGTTGCATAATTAATTCACATTTTCTGCTTTGCTCGATAAACCCAGACGAAAACCAATCACGGAGCGGAGTTACTGCTCTGTCCACAGAAACCCGACACGGCTTCATGATCCGAGCCGCGTCTGGCCTCAGAGTCAGAAGCTTCTGGACCTTTCTCATTAACTTTACACGTAAAATCACAGGTCATCAGAAGAAAGAAGGAATCACTACAGGAACAAATCAACGAGGTCTCAGGTTACATTCGGTTGGAAAGACAGAAGGTATCAGGAAATATTGGACTGAATTACGAGCCGTCAGGAGGAATAATCTGACTCATGCAGCGCTGCCTCTCGGTCAGAGCTCACAACTCTTTGTGCAAGTTTTTTTTTTTGCCCTGTAAGAACATGAAGACAATGTAAACAGCAGGTCTGAAGTCAGAGAGCGGTCAGCAGCTCGCTGTTAGGATGGAAGCGACACACCAGTGAGACTTCAGTGAAATAATCAGGAATGCATAATTACAGAGGAATCAGAGTTTTCTTGTTTGGGGAGGCAGCTTTGAACAAAAAAAAAAAATCCTACTTCTGGCAATAAACCCTGTTAAAGTAGTGTTAAGGCCTCGTAGTTAGAAACGTTACAGAGGAGAGAAAACAACCAGGTGTGATCACTGTGTAGAATTTCTCTGCATAGGGTTCAATGCAAAACTTCCCTGCCCTCTCCCCCTCGTCCTCACCCCCCCTCCCCCCCAATCCCCCCCCATCAAGGAACTGAAAGCCAGCAAGAACAAAAACTTAACAACAGAAGAAGAAGAAAAGGACAGTGGAGACAGATCTCTGTTCACGTGAATTCCCTACAGTCAGAACCTGGTGCAGAGCGCTCAGACGCCATCTGTGTTAGGTAGCTGGTGCGTTCGTCCCTTTGTTTGCGGTGAGCAGCCCCCGGCTCCGTCACTTAAACATGCTCTGCAGCATGGCCGTGGCGTAGGTGGGTCGAGCCTGTCGGCTCTCGATGGCGCTGCGGAGGTACTGGATCCCCCCGCAGCGCTCCCAGATCTCCTCGAACTGCCGGGGGAGGATTTCTGCTCCTCTCTTCCTCGACAGGCCCGTCTCCTCCAGACTCAGCTCGCACATCTCCATGTCGTCCTTTCCTGTGGGAGGAAGAATACGGCTCAGGCTCGGTCTGACAAAATCAGCCGCTGTCACCGGTCCCCCGGCCTGTGCTGCGTCTCTTACCAACATTATTAAATCCTCATTCTGTGCAAAAACAAACTGTGGAACTGTAGCGGAGCAGAAAGAACAGATAACTGCTGCAAAATGTAAAATCCAAAGTATGTATTATTATTTTTACTTTTTACTATTTTATTATTTTAAGTACAGATACGTAAAAAAATACTTATACACTATTATATATATATAAGAAGTAATATGAACATGTTCATGAATTTAAGCTTTTAAACACAGTGTGTGTTCTGTTTAACTCACTTGCTCAGTATGGAAATCTGCTGTGTAAGAAGCTCCGACACTTTCACTGTGTAACAGTAGCTCAGGGAAGATAAAAGGTTGGACAAGCTTCTACTCGTGTCTGTCCACAGCAGGATGAACAGACTCTAACATCAAATTATTATAAAGTGCTCGTAAATTCCTTTTTTTTTTCACTTAGGCAACATTTTCACCTCAGGATCATTTCTTCCAGTGTGATATTAATATTAATATTTTGACTTAATTAAAAACTTCTTCGTCCACCACTGCAGAAGTTGGCGGCAGAACGAGGGACAAATAAAGATTTCACCTCCTGTAACTTTGCCTCGCAGCGAGTTAATGAGGTGAACTGCTCTAATTACCTGCACTCATCTGCATAAACCTGGTTCGTCACTAATCCTGTGTGAATGGATTCAACACGTCCGTCCTGCAGGTGAAACACTGCTGAACAGCTCAGAGGCATCGGATGTTTCTCTTCTTTTCATGAATAAAAACGTCTGAAATACACACTGATGATCGCTGACATGTTTTTTTAATCTGTGACTTCATCAGTTTCCTGATTGGACCGAACGATGGATGATAACGAACGTCTCATTAAAATGTTGTGTCCTAAACTCTCACTTCATATAAACCAAAGTCACGTAACGTTCTGAACATTTGTCCTGATGGATGAATGGATGAATGGATGATGGAGACGATGATGACGATGATGATGATGAATCAGCTGCACTGTCACAGTCAAATTCCTGAACACTTATTAAACTCGACCAATGAAGTGTTGCTTCTGATCTCCTCTGTTTCTCTGTGTCACAGCATCGACTCATCGATTTTCTGCTCACACCCTCCGTCCATTCATTCATCTTTTCTCCCTCCTTCTCCTCCTCCTTCCCTCCCTCCCTCCTTCCCTCTTTATCCACTGTTTCTTCTTCTATAATCTTTTATTGCTTCCTTGCTTCCTTCCTTCGTCCTCTCCTCTCCTGGTGAGTCACAACTACCTGTTTCAAACAACAGTTCACTAAGCCCCTCCCCCCCAGACAGCGACCATCCAATCACAGCATCATCTCATCACATAGCACTGACCTGCCACCAGCAGGATGGGGTGTTTATCAGGATGCAGCTCCATCTGCCTGGCGATCCAGGGCCCGTCGAAGTGAGCGTACCACCAGCCCTTCTTCTTGTTCTGGGGGTCTTTGTACTGGTCGCCCGGTCGGATGAACGGGATGCGGAAGTATCGCTGCTGCCGGTTCATCGCCACCTCGTACTGCCGGGCCGGAATGGGCGGGGCTGGGTTCTGCTGGGCTGTTGATTGGACGGGAAAAGTCAGTAAGGCGTCTTTCAGTGATGACATCAACCAATCAGGAGTCAGTGGCCATGTTTACATGCAGCCGGGGAACCAGTCAATGAGAAGAGCAGAGTTTATCGGCCTGTGATGAACCGGTGATGGAGCCTGTGCTGCTGATGTGCCTCTGAGCAACAGACTGAAGGTTCAACCTGTTTGAACGACTCCTGCTCCTCTTTCACAAAACTGAGACGAGATAAACTCGGCCCTAAAGGTTAAATTCATCCATATCACAGTGCATGATTAAGGTCACATCTCCATGTACTTGGTGTGACTACAACTGTACAGTAACCATCCTGGAATAATGCATGACGTGTCTGCTGACGTGCAGTGAATGCAGCATTAACTCCTCTGGTTTCAGGCTGCATGTAAACACAACGGCCCGCTCTGCTGTTCTCAGATCAGCTCTGAATACTAACGAGAACACTTCCTGGTCTCCATGTTAAAGTGTCAGTAGCCCCTTTTACACAGCCTGCTCAGTCCTCAGTGCTCCAGGTAAACACTTTGTTTGTTTAACAAAGTGAAACACAATGACGAGCCTTCTAACGGCAATACGACAGCATCTGTGTTTAAAAGGGGCTAAAGAGTCCTGCTGTTAGAGCTGGAGGGGGGTCGGCAGAGATCTGACGGCAGGGACGAGATCAGCATGAAGCATGGCGCATGTTTACGAAGCGCTTTGCGTACTCGTGTTAAAACACACACAAAAAAACAGACAAAAAGCTGAATTTACATTTTTCTATAAAGAAAACAAAATAAAATAAAAATAAGAATCTACAGAGATTGAAGAAGCTTCTCTACATGATGAAGAGACGCAGGCTGCAGCACAAACACCTTCATTTTAACAAGTCATTTCCTGCTTTTCAGCTTTAAAATCAGTAAATGTAGAAAAAAACGCTGCAGAAGTTCAGCGTTTTAGAAAAACTTCAATATTCCTTTTTCTATCCGGGCTCCCACCTTCAAAATAAACTGTTTTAAAACTGATTTAAACACCTTGTTAAAACGAGTTCTCGCAGCTTCTGAAAACGTGAAACCACCGTCTGTTTCAGAGCAACACCTCATTCCACCGTCACCAGCAGATCGGGTCCCCACACCCGCTTCAGAAAGGCGAGAAACAGAACTACGCCAACAACCTTCACCTTCCAAACCAACAGCTCTCAGAAAGTTAAAAAAAAAAATCCCCAAAACTTCACCCACAAAAAAAGAAAAGAAAAAAAAGCCACTTTTTGTTGAGAAAGCAGCAGAAATGGAGGAATATTCCTCCGAGAGGCTCTTGAACTTCACTCCCTGCCGGATCCTCTCAGCTGGCTGATTGCTGTTTGTCGTACTTCCTGACTCGCTGCTACAAAGTGAATGAGGTGACTCAATGAGGGGGCGAGAGACGCGTTCAGGTTTCAAGGCTGATGAAAAACAAGGGATGTGTGACCTGCTCATGCAGATGAAGATCAGCTGCCGAACACAGGCGGGGTTCAAACTGTGGCGGCGGCATGAGGAGGAAACGCCAGCAGGGAGACGCACGATGCTCAGCACTTTAGTTTGTGTGTTTTTTATACAAAGACTTTCTCAGAAATTCGTCTCCTGTCAACAAACTAACATCAGAACATTCAGACACCAGACGGTGCTGCAACAAGCCTGAACGTGGCACCTGGACGGACCTTCACTCAGAGTCCAAACGTATTTAAGAGTTTTAAATTCACCCAAAGAGCAAAAAGAAAATGTGACTGGAAACAGAGAAATGTGCTGCTGTGTTTCCTCTGTCACGTTGGAAAGTTTGGTTGTGACGTTTTAAAAAACTCTGGACGTAAACACTGGGAGAAGCTGCAGCTGGGAAGCTACTGGAGCTTATGAGCTGTGATAGTTAGCAGGTTAGCAGGAAGAGTTTTGAATTAAATGACTAACAAAAGTAAAACACAACTAAAACTTAGAAAAATTCAGGTGCCACTCGGAGCGGTTAGGGTCAGGCCTGCCATTATTTTCCTTTTATCAACGGATCGATTCATGGTTTGGTTAAACTTAAACACGGCTCCAGGTTTTATCTTTAACACTCAGCATCAGGCTTCCAATAAACCATCATCAGTCAAACTCCAGTGAGAGCCGATCACCTGACGGCAGCAGGTATGAAGGCTGCGGTCGGCTCTGGTCTGATGGTCGTGCTGGACGCCTCATAGAGCCGAATGGGCTCTTACATGTCTAAGATCTTCATTAAGTCAGGAGTGAATGAACTGAGGCGGCTGCTCGCCGTCGTTTCTCTTCCAACCGGCGGGTGTGATGACCTTTTCCTCCCATCACGTTCCTGTAAACGTGACGATATCATCTGCCGCCAAACACACGGCAGGCAAACTGCCCTGAAAGCCTTCTGTCCTCCTCTCTCTCTCTCTCTCTCTCTGTCTATATATATATATATATCTCTTTTCTTCTCCCTCCTTGAGGAGTCCTCCATGTGGGAGTATGAATAACAGCAGCCTCAGGAGCTCGGAGGAATTACCTCGGCTCTTTATCAAACTGTTACCGTCGGTTGGGAGGCGTCTCACAAATGGGCGAGAGCTGGCACCGGTGCACCGGTCATAAAGACCAAACGGCGGCTTCATGCCTCAAAATCGCTCCAATAATCTCTTCCACACACGTCTCTATAGAGGTTGCCATGGAAACCCCTCCATTCCCCCCACCTCCCCCCCGTCACTCCACCTCCTCCACAGAAAAGAGTAACTTCTCCATCAGACAGAGCAAAGCACAGACCGAGGACTGACACTGGATCCCAGTTAGGAGCCGACCTCCACCATGTGTGGGGGGGTGGGGGGGTTAATGGGGGGAGGGGGCGGGGCTGCGGTTAGTTGAGTTACACACTGGAGGACCACTTACATGCTTTTCTCACAGGTGGTGCATGATCTGAAAGTAAACATGCCAGGTTACAGGAAGTGATGTAACAACAGCAATGACACAAACAAGAGGTGTTTTTTTTTTTTTTGACAGACATGACAACAAACAATGATTCAGACAACAAGCAAGACAACGACAATATAAATACTGTTCATCCACGTGATGGTAACTGAGCCTGGTCTGATCACTGTCCTTCAGTCACTCAGAGTTTCAGTGAGATGAAAAAAAAAAAATAAAAAGAGTGAGATGGAAGAAAAAATCATCCCATTTCAGCTGATCCTTCAGAGCAGGGACAGGTCAAAGGTCAAAGGTGGAAAATTCAGAAGCAGATTTCTGAAAACTGTTCAGTGAACGAATCAACGAATCTCACGAAGAGAGAGGTCACATGTTCCTTCATCACCTCGACCCTCACCTTTCTATCTGTGAAGAGACAGAGGACGGAGGACAGGAAGTGCTGAGGGACCGACTCATCCGTGGTTTGGGTCTTTTCATGAGATGATGATGTTTGTTGGACAGCGTCCTTGAGTTTTGGAGAATATTTCAGTCCTGTGTGTGAGATCTGGATCAGGTTGAACTGAGGCAGCTTCAGCTGAGTCAGACTCATGATCACTGAGCTACATTCTCACTGAAGATTTGATGAGTTTCCAAAAATCTGAGCAAAGTATTTAATTAGTCTAAAGTCTAAAAACGAGTCTATAAATAATAATAATAATAAAATCTAAGACGACTGATTGGGTGATGATATGACGAAGGTCCTGGGGCAGATTCAAACCTCAGATCTCATATTTACATGTTACCTGCCTTCACACACGCAGCCTGGTCTTTTTTTTTTTTTTTTTACAGCTCTGTTTGTGTCACGTGTCCACGCGTCCAATCAGCAGCAGGACAAAGCTGCGTCTCTCACACGAAGCAGAGGATGAAGGATGAAAGTGGGTGTGTGGGCTCGCGGTCCAATCAGTAGTCTGAGCAGAGCACACAATAGTCGGCTCAGAAAAAGAGCTCTTTGTCGTCATGACAACTCGACGTGTGGCACAAGGAGATGAGGCGATGGCGGCGGAGAGGTGAGAGACGGAGGATTGTCTGGACTCAGAGCGACCAGGACGGTTGGAAACTGACGGAGGCGACGAACTGACCCTGAGGTTCAACGGTCAACGAGATACATTCACATGATTACTACGCTTTATTTCTGTTAGTGATCAGAATCAGCTGGTCTCAGCAGGTCTCAGCTGGTCTCAGCAGGTCTCAGCAGGTCTCAGCTGGTCAGGGATCAGCTGAGACACCGTGATACAGGATCCAGTTCAGAGTCACAGATCCATAAATCTGCAGGTTTATCAGACCGAGCGCTGAGCAGAGGTTTGAAATACTCTCACACAAGGTTTTTACAACTCGAGGAACTTATTAAGGCGGCAACTATTTTATCTGTTGTCACGGCGACTGTGAGGTGAACAGCAGACACAAAAATCTACCAGCACTGCAGCAAAAGTCGAGCCTGACTCCACGTTTCTGTCGGAGCTCTGACGAATCAGATTCATGAAACAGAACCAGAGCTTTACGTGTCTGAATGTGGCTGTGAGCCTGAGTCTGCAGGCTCACAGTGACACAGACATTCATTTAATCTGCACAGAGTCTGAGCATCTGGCCTCTGATCTGTAAAACTGTCAGGAACTCTGTGTTCTTCACTCTGAGACAGAGGTCGACGGTTTTTCAGGACTCTCACGAACCATCGTGGACATGAACGGGAAAAATGAAATGAATGAAGGAGCTCTCAGCATGTAAGGTTACACAGAACCAAAGACACTCAACCTGAAACTTGTACAAACTACGAGTGAAGCATCGGTAACGCAGACACACAACGACAGAAATAATCACACACACAAACACTGTAGGTGCTCACTAACACACCAGCAATTATTCAACCCACTAACAGGGTTGTGATGTGTTGTGATGTGCTGTGATGTGCTGTGATGTCGTACCGTAGTCGGTGACAGACTTCGGCGCTCTCTGCTCCGTCTCCGTGTTTCTCTTCTTGTTCTTTGACTTCCAGGCGTGGTAAACTTTGAGCCGGCGGTGAAACTCCTCCCTGCAGGCGGCCAGGAGCTCGATGTCTGGAGGCGACAGATTCAGGGCATCAGTTAAAACAAATACTGACACTGTTCCTGCAAATGTCAGAATTTCACCTCAATTTATTGAGCCGGCGACTCAGAGACTTTCCCCACAGACTGAAAAATATGTACAGACGCTCATGGTTCCTGTGTGATGAATCCTGATGAATCCTGATCCTCTGAATAACGTCGCCATGACGCTGACGTTGTTGGTGTTGAGTGAAATATCTACTGGATGGACTGTGATGCAGAGTCTACACATTAAAACAGCTCAGACCGACAGAAATTCATGATCCCCTCAGGATGAACTCTCATTGGAGAGTCATTACTTTGGTCCACACAGAGTGTGTTAAACTGCTGAACCTCACACAGTCATTACTGACGTGTCAATATTTTTAGTTTCCCCTCCAAACTGTAGACTTTCATTAAAATCTTAACACAAATCGATACAGTGCACACACACACACACAGACACAGACACACACACACGCACACAGACACACACACAACGACTGACAAAAGATATGTTACACAGCCGGCAGCATTAAGATCGCACATTTCATCAGGATGACTCAGATAAATTACTTTAGTGGAAAAAAGAAAACACCACACTTTGAATTTGTCATGCAGTGCGAGGACCGACACTGTGCAGGGAGAAGCTTAATGCACACTAAGTGCTCGGGTAATGTCAACTGAGCAAAAACCCTCTGGAGGCAGAGAAACGCTGAGAGGAAAAACCGAAACGGCTGCAGAACGATCTGGAACGTGGCCGGTGTCGACAGCCGCCGTGGCTCTGTGAGGCTGGACGTTTTCTCATCATGAGCCGCAGACGTGATCGTATCAGTATTCGACCTGCTCCTCTGTCTGGGAGGCGAGCGGCGTGTTAACAGCTAACACAGTCATTTCTGAGAGTTTATACTCGGCCGCCCGCAGGCTCTGCTCCTCCACACAGTGGTTTCTGCCAGGCCGGCGGCCATCGACCCTCCTGTCCTCCACACTTCCTGCTGCGTGGATAACGACAGGTGAGCTCTCAGGTTAAACTCAATATTATGAGAAGAATAAAGTGGCGGATGGGCTCCCACCGGCTTTTTACCTTTAACTCTCCTCATCACTGAGTCCTAACGTGTCCTCGATCAGATGGACGTTCTGCGGGCTGACAGCTGATCTGTGAACTGATCTGTGCTTCTACTATTTAGTCCCTTTAAAAGAAGAACTAATACAGTGTAAAATTAGGGGAACAAAGTTCTAACATATTAATCAGTGAGTTTTCCAGCTCCCTGTAGATCCAGGCCAGCTGTTTCCAGTCTTCATGCTAAGCTAAGCTAACCGGCTCCTAATACACAGGTAACATCAGCCACGGTGTTTCCACTTCCTGTTTTCCCTCCCTGGAGGAAGCTTTGACTCCAGTCACCAACTCTGAAAGCTTTTGCTTTGAAAGAGCAGGACTCTTTTCCTGTTTGGCTCATTGTGAAGCCTGGAGCACTGAAGTTAATAAGAAGTCACAGATCTTCACATCCACGGTCTCTGTTCTTATTTAAATGAATAAACATTTATGATGTAACCATTACATTAAAACGCTTCCTGTGGCCCTGGATATGATCGCCTGCTTTTTCAATGTGGTGAAGTAGGTTGTAGTTTTCCGGTGTGTAACCATGATACTCTCTGCTATTGTCATATTTTGTTTGACAGAGCATTAAACAGGCTGCAGCTGTGGCGCCGTCACGATGAGTTGTGTTAGAGTTGTTGTACTTTGTCCAGTTTTTCACTCCCACACCAGAGAAGTGGCCATAAACCGAGGGAGCGTTTACAAAAATAAAGGTAAGTGGTGCGAAAAGTGAACATTTCTGTCAAAGCTGCTCATCTGCTGCAAACGAGAGGAGTGAGCACTTCACTCAGAACAAAACAGCTCACGGACAGGTTCAGCGGCTCCGTGAGTCCGAACAGGGCTGCTTCTTCCCCCTCGCCATCAGACTTTTAAACTCTTAGATTCTTAAATCCATAGACTGCACTACTGTCTCTTTCAATCACCGTATTGCACTTTGCACTGTTTTTTTACTGTATTTATATTTTACCTGTGTTTATAGTCCTTATTTATTCATTTCTATTGCCTGTTTCCTCATTTCACTGTCTACATGCCATATCCTTTATCTTTTTATACTGTTGCGAGTAAAATGCAACGAAATTTCGTTCTGTATACATTGTATACCTGAATGACAATAAAGTCTGTCTAAGTCTAAGTAAGTCTAAGAAAGGAAAGGTCACGGGGTCGTTAACCATCAAACCATCAGCAAACTACCTGTTAAACCAGCAGGTAAACAAATCAGCAGTGATCTTCAGGCCGGTGTCTGTGCTCTCGGAGGCTTTGGGAGTCCACTGCAGCAGTGAGCGTGTTTCTGAGGATCGTACCGTCAAATACAAGCGTGACTCACCACATGAGGTATTGATGGCGTCCCGCAGCTCGGCGTACTTCCACTTGCTCAGCTCGTACTTCTTGGCTCCGGCAGCAGCTTTGGAGGCCTGGACCTGTGGACCTCTGATACAGGAAACAGAGAAGAAGAACACAGGAAGTCAGCAACAAAGACCTGCGGCAGGGGCCTGTTGGACACCGGCAGCAGGGAGTGTATGTGGAGATCAGAGGACGGGGTCATTCACTTGGTTCTGAACTTGGGATATTTAGGTGTAAAGAAGAAGAAGAAGTAGATGGGTGGAGTTTACCGAGACTTTTGGAAAATAACAATGTTGTGCCTATAAATTTGAATTTGACTGAGTTTAACTTCAGTCTCCTCTTCAGAGGTCAGAGAGGATGTAGAAAGGCTGCAGCTCTTTGAAGCTGCAGTGGAAACAGATGCATGATGCTGGATTATCACTGGGTAAATGGGTAACACACCACTGGACTCTCACGTGTTGTCAGAGGCTCAGAAGTCGCCTATAGTGGTAAACTTCACCCACCTGAACGTCGTCAGAGAAACAGGAAGAAGAGTCACAGACGTTATACGACAGATATGAGTAACGCTGGCTTGTTGCGGCTACAGGTTCACAGCGGATGTTAAGGTGGAAGTGAGGACAGTCAGGGGTGTTTTCAGAGAAGCAGCATCACTGTTAGAAGGAAAGAGAAAGATCTCTACAGCAGAACTACAGAGGGTGTGAGAGCACCATCATTAACACGCATGCTGTGTCAGTCGCCAGGAAGTAAAGAAGCGCCTGTGGTCTGACGGGCCGGAGCCGCTGAGCAGAGGCAGCTCGCTCTGATAAATTATAAATGACCGTTTGACAGAATAAAGTGTAGAGGTCCTCTCCAGCTGTGGGCCGAGCTGCTGGCAGGCCTGATCAATCTGTGACCGGGATCTGCCCTTTTTAGAACAACAGGAAGTTGGAGGCGGGACCTTGCTGCTTCTCTAATCCTATTGGGCGGCTCTGTGTCTCATGATCAGAGGGAACAGGTCTTGGACCCGAGGGGCCATACTGTGTTCTCGGAAGCACACGGGAGCTTTGGCAGCGAGCTGAGCGCCGCGGTCACCTTCGGCTCCTACTTCCTGTTCGCTGAGAGTGGGAGGAGGCCTGAGCCAATCAGCCGCAGACAGACAGAGCACCCGGCAGAGACTACCGTTCGACTTCATCACCACGGTAACGGTGGATTTCTGATGAAATTACCTGTGTTTGATCGTATTTTCTCCAACAACAGGAAAATGAAAGACGTCACAAGCAGCAGCACGAATCTTCAAAACACTGAAACCTGAGACGGGTCAGAGACGCAGACGTTAAAACTCAGGTGGGTTTGAAACTGAGGAGCCGCTGAAGAACAGCGGAGGAGCAAAAGGGCCATTTAACGAGTTATTTCAGCCGCCACAGGTCAGAGGGGCGGGGCTTAAAGGCGGCACTGAGCAGATCAATGAGAAGAAGGAAAGGAGAAAACAATCAGTGACCATCAGTGAACTTTACACGAATTAAACCTTTGAATCAGCATTTTTAAATCAGATTCTGATCATCAACAATCTACAAAATCATCTGGATTCTTCAGGAGGATTTTGCATCACATGGTTGAGTTTTACATCAAACATCTGGTCGATCTGGACGTGAGCGATTGATCGTGTGCAGAGATGAACTGTACGTCTGTACGAGCGATTTCTACCCACCGAGCCAGAAGTTCAGTCATTTCCTTCGCCATCTCTTCCCTAAAAAGCATGATGGGTATTAAAATGTGCTGAGGAGTATTTTTATGGCCACATTCACAAAATACTGCTGCAGTGTATGAACAGGTGAGTGAACAGGTGAGTGAACAGAGGTAAAGAAAACGATGAGGACGAAACAAAGAGGGGAAAAAAGAAGGAATGTGAACAGTGTCTGTTTGACGGGGAACTAACGGTCTGCTGCACGTACAGTCTGTCAATCATTTTCCATGTTCCAACAAATTTCAACAAAAAGCCACAGCTCTGGTCTAAACTACGTCCTGACCACCTGTGCCAGTGAACACAATTAGCCTTCCTCCAACACATACTACACAAAACCATTAAGGAGCATATGGATGTAACCTCCAGCAGACTGAGCTGTAGCAGTGATGGGCTGAAGTGGTGAAACAGGGAAAGAAAAAGGCCGGATGGAGGGAGGTGAAGGAGGGAAAGGACGGAGGGAGGAGAGGAGGAGAGGTGGTCTGTGTGAATGTGCAGCTTTCACTTCCTGTTTGTTTCTTCTTCTTCTGTCTAATTCACTCAGAACTGGATTCTCTAATTCTAATTTCTGTCTCAGCATCTGCAGCCTCATCACGTTTCCTTTCACTGTTCGAGTTTCTGTCTGATGGCAAAGAAAAAAAAACATTTCAGAGAAGAAGAGGACTGTGGACTGGAACCACCTGGTGCATTAAGTGCTACGATGCACCACTTCAACATCCTCAGAGAGCGTAACGGTGTAATGTGGCCTCTACTACAGCTGACTCACGATGTGAAGCATCAATCTGAACTTTCACAGTGACTTTGTATGTGGGTCACTTCAGGCTAAGCGCAGAGAGAAGAGCGCGGGAGGCTGAGGCCCACGGAGCGGCGCTCTGCTACGATGACTGAGGCCAACAACACCGCCAGCGACGGCACGGAGCAGCACTTCAACGCTCCACGAAGCTTCTCTGGACTGATTCAACCTCTGCTGCGGCGCAGCGTCGTGTGCCGGAGCCTCTCTACATAAACCACGAGCTGTAAATCTACATCTGACGTCACACAGTGTCCTGAAGGTGTTCGGTGTGTTGAGGGGAAACCTACATGGTCAAGTTCTTGAGCTTTGTGGTTCCAGCAGAGCTGTAAACAGAGGATTAAAGGATTATAAGACGGAGCAGCACGGCACAACATGACAAACCAATCACGAGCGGGAGAGGTGATTCCTTCCCCCTGTGACTTATCGAGAAGTGATTCACCTTCCACACTCTGATCAGAGGACGAGGCCCAGTTTTATCAAACTGCTGAAAAAGTTCCAATGAATAAAATAAAAGCAGCAAAGTTAAAAACTTTCTTTACAGAATGAAAAGTTAATAATAGAACAGATTCAACAGATTCATAAATTCTCCAATTAACCTGAGAGCTGGTTTGAAAGGTCACTCCCACACTTTGCTGTAATTAGCAGTGAGTCACCTGACACACGTGTCTGATTCTTCATTATTTGCAAACAGCATTTTTAGCTCCACGTCTCAGAGGTTTGATAAACACGGGCCCAGATCACGGCTTTCCTGCTTGTGACAATCACGTCGGTGCTGCAGTTAAAACTGGAGCCAGTCACGATCAGATGCCGACGACAGGACGTCCGGTTTGAAACAAGACTAAATCAGAACCAAAGAGGTGACTGTGAGTGGAAATGAGCATCTCATCGTTACAGGACGGGGCTCTGTGCTCGGCTGGCAGATTGTTACAGCATGCAGGGGGCGTTGGTTACGGGTTCAAAGGTCAGAGACAGGTGGGATTAGGGACTGAATGAAAGGGGGAAATCTCCGGGTCTTACGCTGCTCTCTCTGGAGATGACGGGACTGAGGAGCCGTTGCTGAGAGGAAAAAAAAAAAAGGAAAGAAAACAAAGAAGAAGAAGAAAATGGTTAAACACAGGATGAGCTGGAGACGTTGGTTTCTCCAGGTGTACGGGTCAGAGCAGGAGTAACAGTGTGTGGAGGAGACGCCAGGACTCCGTCTCTCTGGCTGCTGACAGATGGTGATGCATCATATCAATCTGCTGAATCATCACTTTGACTCCGTGCTGGAGTCCTAACCTGAAGCCTGTCACACTTCTGTCAGACTGAGACATGAGAAGCGTCCTGCAGCGTGTCAGCGAGTCAGGTTCATTCTCTCTGACGTGTTTTAATTACTGTATGATACTTAATCGAAGTTGAAAGGTCAGGCTGAGACGCAGAGAGCAGCCTGGAGTCAGGCAGGTACTCAGAGAGGTTTTCTGTTCTTTAAACTTTTTTTTTTAATTTAACAGAAGAAGCCAAAGTTATCAAATGTTAAATCTTGTCCAAAGACCAGCAGAAAACTCTGCTTTGAATAAATCAGTCTAAAACTGTCTGAATTATATGATTTGACCCAAAACCCTCTGCGAAGCATCTGAGCTTTATGCACTGGACAGTTTTCATCTCTCTGTGCTGAGAGCTCGGTTCGGTCGGTAACACGAAGGCTCTGAGCGTCAGACCGAGCCGTGCAGGTGAATCCCCACCTCGTGTGTTCGACTGTGAGCGGCTCAATTAAACATCTGCTTTATTTCATCAACACAGACATTTCAGAGATTTCTATATTTCTAAAAACACGAGTGACGGAGTGAAGAGACTCGAGCAGTGAGATGCTCAGGCTCAGGTGATTGAATCCACTGAACAGTACAGCGTCTCCGTCCTTGTTGTGCGTGTGGTACCTGCGCAGGCCTGTGTCGTTCTGCACCTCCTCTGGGATGAGCTCAGCCTCGCTCTGGGCGATCCTCAGGGCCAGCTCCCTGTCCCTCCTCTCCTGCTCCAGGACGGCCTGCCGAGCCACCTCCTCCTCCCGCTCCGCCTGCAGCTGCAGCTCCATCTCCATCTGAACACACACACACACACACGTGATGTTTCTGCCTGTTGTCCTTGAGCAGAGGTTCAGTTGTTGCCCACCTGGAGCGTCTGTGCTGCAGTAAACACGTGTTTAACGTGTCTGCCAGGTGAACTGATCATGGACGGCACCTTCTGCTACAGTCACATCAAAAGCTTCAGTTTGGGACATTAGAAACTTTCATTTATTGATTCTGTGGAGAGCGAGGAGGTGAAAGTCTGTGTCACAGGGTCAGAGAGAACTGTGGAGTTAGTCAGAAACAAAAACGCGTAAAATTCTCCAGCTGCAGCTGAAATGTGACGATTTCCTGCTTTTCTCCGTTTTATATCATCGTGAACTGAATGTTTTTGGATTTCAGACTGTTGGACGCCTGAAGTCGTCACATTCAACTCTGAACAATCTGAAAAATCATCAGTCATTAGTCAACAGTGAACGAAACACACACCACGAACACACACACGCTCTTCAATCCTCCTACAGAGCTGCAGCTGAGGGGCGGGGGTGAGACATCGTGTCCTCTGTCCTGCTTATTAAAGCAGGATCGGGGGACAGCGAGAGCAGGGCGGAGCCAAACGGGATGATTAATGTTCCTGTTTCCACTTTTCTTCACGAGACAACTTTCATAAGTCAAACGGCTCCTTGACCGACTGAGGAAGGACAAAGGCTTCAGTTCATCCTTATGTCCCACACTGAGGAACCTGAGGACATGTTTGACCAGGTGTTTTAAATATACTGTATATGTACTGTGTGTGTGCGTGTGTGTATAAGAGAACCTAGATTTAAGAACTGTTTGTCAGGCGCTGTGATTTTCACACTTTGATTACGAACTTTTTCGGTTGATGATTTTTTTGGTAAAATTCTACATTTCTAATAAAAAAACTCAGTGTAAAAAAAAGTCTTTCTTATTTTTTAAGCAGTGACTCGCTGCTGTTTGATTGCTGTGATTGTTTTCAGCAGGTCGTCAGATTTAAAGGTTTAGAAAGTGTGTGATTCATTCTGTCATGTCTCTCTGATAAACTCTGAGCTTTGGGCTCAGGAATGAGCCTCTGAGGCTCCTGTACGACTCAAACACAGAGAGCGAGGCTGAGACCATGCAGACTGTGACCGGAGGCAGGTTCCTGGACGGATGGTCTCACTGCCATGGGTCGGAGTTAGTCACCAGCCACGACGGATCGTCAAACCGATGCAGCTGAATCATCTGTGTTGCAGCAGCTGTATTTTCAGACTGATGGTCAATGTTCGGCGCGTGTGAAGTTATCGATCTGACAGTAAATGTCCCTTCAAAACACTCTGCATCATATTTGGGATCATAACGACAAATTCATGGATAAAGAGAGAAATAAAGCTCCTGAATGTCACGGTGCGACTGTCGTCACCTCCTCTCCTTAAATCCTGAGCCCCGTGTGAGGCTGCAGACGGAGTCATGAATATTTAGAAGAGAGCGAACGTGCCGAGAAGTCCAACAACTCTGAGCTGATGGAAGAGCAGGAGATGTGTGGGTAACCCCGCCCGGGGCTCCGGGCCCCCGGCCAGCAGCTTTGATCTGTATGGCCGCCGCTCGCTGCTGAAATCTGCACTTGATACGGGACGGGTCGACGCCCCCGGGGGAACCAGAGGAACAGCAACAACAGATGGGCCGGACGGAGACGTGCTGGATGGTAAACATAAAACCCCCTGACCCGTAAAACACCCGCTACCTCTCTGTCACACACACACACACACACACACACACACACACACACACACACACACAGACTCATGTTAAAGCCGCTGGCTGGCAGGAAGCAGGAAGCAGGAAGCTCACGGTGGTTTCACACTGTCGAAGTCTAACGTTTTGCTGAGTCATCCATTAAACACAGCCTCCTTCAAAACGGGTTTTTTTCTTTTCCCGGAACTCTTCCTCAGTTTTAGTCATTTAACTGTAAATTCAGCGCAGCAGACAGAAGTGAATGAAACCATCACCAGACAGCTTCTGCTGGACCCACCTGAATCCTCCTCTCCTCCTCCTCCCTCCTCTTCCTCTCCTCCTCTTCCTGCTTCCTCTTCAGCTCCATCTCTGCTTTCCTGATGGGAGGAAAAACACTGACGTTAGCCGCCTTCTGTCGTACGACTCAGCATTTCTGCAATATCAGAATTTATTGAAGTGCTTCACCCAAATAAAAGTTATGATTCATTAAAGTGAAATTAGTTTTAAAGTTTTAAACAGGCTCAGGTCTTTTGCTCCATGTTTTGGTTTTAATAAGCTTCAGATGCTTTAAGTTTTTCTTTTCAGTTGCATTAATTTATAAACTGTGAAAAAGAGTGCGAGCTCCAGTTGGATGGATTTTTTTTGTAAAACCCAACAAACACATCGAAAGTGTCTGAAACAAAGAAAGAAATATTCTCCCGTGTGTTTCAGTTGCTCTTAAACTGTGATTTATTTTCATGCTCTTTGCCTTTTTTAAATTTTTGTTCTGCTCTCACAGGAAACCATCAGAGCACGAAAGCTTGGACATCTGCTCCTCTCACTGCTGCTCATCCAGGAACGGAAGGTTATTCTGCTGCTGCTCAACAGAAACATCAGCCCCGTGTCTCAAAGAAAGAAAAGCCCCATGTGCAGATTTAAAGCCCCCAGAGGTGGAGTCAGCCTGGGGAAACTTCCAGCGACAGGCAGGTTTTAACGCTTCCTTATAAATAATGTTTGGATTAAAGCTGCACTGAGTCTACGATGAAATGGGAAATCCTATAAAACAAGATATTACAGGGTCAGTGACTTCATCAAGGCTTTGTGATGCAGCTCGGAGAGTCCACACTCTCACGACCTTCAGTCTGTGACCTTCAGGTAAATCTGGAGTTCATAACTTGCCGGAGGAGCAAAGCGAAGGGAAAGTGGGCCATAAAATGTAGGCTGTCGCCTCTAATGTCTTATATTAGCGGGTAGTGGTTTGTGACGAACACACCGGCCCCCATCAGTCCTCCTAAAAGACTTTCCATCGCAGGAGGGGAGGACCGGGGCGGGGGGGTCAAACCTGAGTGAAGAATACACCTGACACCATCCAGGCAGGAGGTGAAATTTCCCATGTAACCATGTGATGGATTCAAAACCTCAGCGGGCAAATTATACCGTGTCACTGAGGACACGGAGGGCGACACACAGAGACTGAACACAGGAACGACAGCACACGCGTTCTCCTCATCCTTACATGGTTCCTCTGCACTCTGCTCACAGTCCTGCACAAACCCCAACGCTTTACGTTCTTATTTTTCAGAGCACCTGAGTCACGCAGTGCTCCACTGATCGATCATCGATTGTATTCGCTGACACAAGGACTCAAACTAAACCACAGAAAGTTCTAACTTCTCTTCTTCTTCAGAGTTTACTTCATATCAGGCCCCTCTTCACTGTAAAGTCTCATCACTTATAAAGTTCTAACTTTCAGACCCTGTAATCAGGATCTCAGTCTCAGATTTCAGATTGAAATCCAGACTTAAATTAGTCGGACTTTGCTGTGTCAGAGCCGACACCATTTAAACCTGACCCGGTTTCTTCAGACTTCTCTGTCACACGTGGACGCAGACACGGTTTGTCTCTCATCACATCGAGGCCGTGACCTTTGACCCGCTTGCTATTGTTCTCCTGTAATGATGGACGCTGGGGAACTGAAGCTTATTCTGCCGCTGTCGTAAATCACTGCGGACAACAGCGTCAGCTAAGCAGAGAAAATGTAAAAGCAACAACTCAGGCTGATAACACTTTACAGCTTCTGTAAAAATAAATCCCTGTGAAGCAGCGATCTCATTATGTAAATCCCTGTTGGGCACCTTTAAAAATGTGTGGACACACAGAGTATTTGTTCACTGCAGCAGTTTTCAGCAGTTTTTGAAAAGAGGCTTTTGCCAGGTCACAAAACGCCAACTTTGACAAGTGCCTCTTAATTTTTGGTTACGTACGCGATAGCAAAACAAAAACGTTTTATCCGAGCTGAAAATGTACGAGTGCTCCGACCTGGACCCCCCCGCCCCCCTCCCACTTACAGTCGCCGGTCCTCCTCCTCCTGCTTGCGGCGCTGCTCCTCCTCCTCTCTCCTCTTCCTCTCCCTCTCCATCTCCTCCTGGATGCGCCGCAGCCGCTCCCGCTCCTCCTCCTCCTTCTTCTTGTTCTGCATGGCCGTCAGCAGCTGCTCCGAGCGGGTCACCAGGGCCTGGTACTCGTGGTCGATATCGATTCGGGTCATGATGGTGCTCTGCAACACACACACACACACACACACACACACACACACAGTCAGAATCCAGTTACACTGATGTTTGTGCAGCAGGACGAGTCTGCAGATTAATCAGAGCTGAAAACGATTTGTTGGAGCTTAAGCACCTTGTTTCTAGTGAAAGAAAATCTTGTGTCTTTCCTGTTTTGTTTGAGACAATGTCCCCATGGACAAAGCCAGGTGCATAAAGAAATATAACTGTGTCCAGCAACATCTGGCTCCAGCAAGGTAACACAAATAAACCACCTAGAAACGTCTCAGCAACCATTAGGATTTAGCAACAACAGCGAAAATGCTGATGCTCATTTCTCAAAGGGCTTTAAAACCCGTCCTCAGAGCATCAGGCGTCTCACGGTTCACCGTCACCATGTTCGGGCGTCATCAGAGGGCGATCTGACGGCTGACACACACACACACACAGGGCAGCGGTGTAAACCCGAGGAGGGAAGCGTGTTGACGCGGCAGATGAATATTCATGTGCATCTGCTGTCACCCCAACCTATTTTCCCTCCGACTGCCAGTTACTCCACCACAAAGCTGCAGGTGGGGTTTGATGTGACAGCAGCGTCACACTCAGAGTCCCTCACCCGGCGTTTGTCCTTCTAATCCTCACATTCACGGCAGTGAGCACCTGTCAGACTGAAACCTCAACAACTCCTCTCCAGGCAGAGCAGGGACGGGGCAGATAAAAAAAAAAACAGCACTGCTGAAGAGTGAAAATCAAACAGAACGTTTAAGGTTTCTGACGTTCGTGGGGAAGATCATCTCGTAACAGAAGGAAGAAAACACACAATGTAATCCAGTTCAGCAGCAAATGGCTTTATGATAATGGAAAAATTCATTTATACGTTATATAAACTGAAAAACATTCAACACTGAAGAAATCCACTTTGTTCTCGTTTCATCAGGCAGAGACATAAAGCAGCTGATGTGGTCCAGTTTCGTGCTGTCCATCATTTTCTGAGGTAACACGGAACTGTCCCGTCTCGCTCACCTTGATTTTGACCATCAGCGTGTCGATGGCGGCCTCGAGCTCCTGGATCTGCCTGCTCATCTCCTGTTTGCCCTCCTTCAGCCCGGCCACCACCTCGTTGAAGCGATCCATCCTCTTCTTCAGGTTACGCACCTTCACTAACCCGTCGATCCTAAACCACGGACACAGAGCGGTCAGTGAAGACAACACAGATTTGACTCTGAGGTTTACATAAGTCTATTTCAGCAGTTTAATATTCTACAGATCTGAGGGAAACTGGTCCAAACTGATTCGACCCTGACGAACAGGTTCTCCTTCCTGAGCCACATTATACGACTTTATTCACAGGCTGAGCAACAGTTTAACGACAGTATAAAATGGCGTCGAGCAGCCGGCTAGTCAAGATGTAAAAGTTTCCACAGACACACACACGTCAGTCTGACTCGTGGGAATGTGTGTGAATGGTGAGCAGAGCATCAGAGCATGTTGCAGCCATAAAAACTCTGATGTCAGTCACAGACAGGATGTGGGGGATTCAGTAAACAACACACTGTACATTCACAGTAATTAAAATAATTAGGTTAAAAGTTAAAAGTTAAAGTGTCAGTTTAAGTGGAACATAAAGAACATTTGCCCAAATCAAAAGCTACTCCAATTAATTACCCAGGTGAGAGCAGCCAGCGGTTAACTGCTGCTAATCTTGTCCACAGGTAATAAGTTCACCTACGAGTCACTTCAGCAGCCAATAAAGCTTCATCAGCTCTGGCTGCTCTGTGGCAGAGCTGACAAATTACTCCTACAACCGTCTCCATCTCCACGCCGGCTCCAGCACCTGATCTGACGTGATTAGGTTTGATAATGACAGCGTGTTTAAGGTTCCTGCTCCGGAGCATCGAATCAGGCACTCCATTCACCGAACTGTCCCACCAATCACAGACGTTTATTTCAGCCACAGCGAGTCAGACGGTTTGTACGGCGCTTTGCTGCAGACGTGTGGAACTGGACTTTGTCTCAGGACTTTGGAGCGAAGACACGAAACCTCCGACTCTTGAAATAACAGCTTGTCCCTCCTTTTTTTAGCTGTGTGTCATTTTTCTGCTCATTTTTTCATTTCATTTTTCCTCCATGTCACTTCACTAAAACCCAAACTCCGCCCCAGTCATTAACACCCCCCCCACCCTCCTCCACCCACCCCACACTCCACCCCAACACAATCACGCAGGGATAAAAACAAAAAGAAACCTCTCCACCTGAATTCTCCATCATCCCGCCCCCCCCCCCCCCCCCCCCCCCCGGGGCAGGCAGGTTTTTTACCCCCACCTACAAAAGGGGTAAAAAGAAAAAAAAAAAAAAAGACACCTCTCCACCTGAATTCTCCATCTTCCCTCCCACCTGCCTCGGGGGAGACAAGTGGGAGGGAAGATGCTTATCGTTAAATATTGGAGGTAATAAGCAGAGCTGCACATGTCGCCAGGCGACTGTCTGAGGCAATGGGTGTGTGTGTGTGTGTGTGTGTGTGTGTGTGTGTGTGTGCGTGTCTGTGTGCGTGTGTCTGTGTGCGTGTGTCTGTGTGCGTGTGTGTCTGTGTGCGTGTGTGTCTGTGTGCGTGTGTCTGTGTCTGTGTGTGTGTGCGTGTCAGGCAGACTGACACTGGTGAGCTGTGAAAGTGGCAGATAATGAAGAAGAAGAGGAGGAGAAAGATTAGGACGAAGGACTGAGGAAGGAGGGAAGAAGAAGGTGAATGTGAAGTGGAAGTGAAGGAAGGATGAAAAGGAAAGAAGGTGAGGAGAAGTGATAGGGACAGCAGAGCAGAGAGGAAGGGTAAAGGAAGGAGGATGAAGGATGGAGATAAGTGCGAATCGAGGGAGGTGAGGATGAAAAACTGGTTAGAGAGAGGGAGACCAGGAAAGAGGAAGAGGGGATGAGGAGGAGGGAGGCAGAGACCACATGATGATGAAGAAGGAGCTGCAGAAGCAGAGAGGAAAAAAAGAAGA